>NW_009258219.1:723272-724051 GCF_000687185.1 Egretta garzetta
CGCCTGTGGCCAATCGGTTCCCTGGGCTCTGCTGCCCACGGGACAAAAAAGCAACCTTCCTTTCATGCTTTAAGTTCACCCATTGCACAGAGTGCCCCTTCACTTGAAACCTTGCCAGGTTTGGTAAATAAGGGCCCTGCTGCAGGCAGGGCTGGGCTGGGGCGGAGGGGCCCGTCCCCGAATCCTGCCCACACCTGGGCCGGGGCAGGGGAGGCCATAAAGGGGCTGCGGGAGGGGGCCTGGAGGAAGCTCCTGGCTGCAGACATGGTGGGCAGGTAGGAGTGGGGCAGCTGTGCCCTTTGCAGGGAGGGGAGGGGAGGAGTTGGTGGCACATTGTGTGGGCAGTGTGGGTGCTGTGATTTTGTTACTGTGATTTCTGCTGGCCCAGGTGCTGTGGCTGTGTGGCAGTGGGATGTGACCCCATGGGAAAGGCAGAGAGAGCTGCCGCTGGGTGCTGGCAGGCGGGGGTGTTTGGCCAGGCTGGGGTGAGTGTCCTGCAGCCTGTGCTTGTGGCAAAGGATGCCAGGTTTTGTCTCTGCTCTCGAGTTCTGTGTGTTTGCCTGTGCTGGCTGGTGCCTGAGCTTAGGGCTTGTACGTGCCTGTGCCTTGGCAGCTTTAATCCATGTTTTCAGCAAGCTGTCCTGGCATCATTCAAGCTGAGCAGCAACCCTGGGCTTTGGCTGTGTGATCTGCTGGGGAAGCAAAGATCATGTCCGTGCACAGAGAGGTGGTGGGAGCTGAGCCCCCGTGCTCGTTAGCCCCAGTGCACTAATGGGCCA
>NW_009258219.1:724110-726226 GCF_000687185.1 Egretta garzetta
AGCTCATGCTATGGAAGCCACTCTGCCCTGCACCCCCTGTGCTGTGTGATGGTAGAAGATGCAGTTACTGAGACGTGTGCAATGGTGGATGGCAAAAGCTATGGCACTGAATGCAATCTAATGTCAGTTTAAATGCATACATGATGAAAATCCTGGTTCCTGCAGGGAACTATACCTCTTCACTTCTCTTTTATGGTTATGGTCTATGTGTAGTAACAGAAAACAGGTCCTTCTTGTATTTGAAAACTGAGGTGTGTTTTAATGCTCTATGTTTTTACTCCTGTGAGGCAAACTTCTGTAGGGAGCATTGCAAGGGCACGTGCTCTCTCTAGTGTTACGATTCAATATGTACCTGCAGTGCATCTGTGCAATACAATTAGGATCGTTTCTGTAACTTTATTTCTACACTCAAGTTCATTGGAAAGTCAAAGCGCTGGTGCTGTACTGCTCTGCTCTCATGGAAGTTGCTCCTGAGCTAGTGATGATGTGGCTTTTGAAAAAAGAGTGTTGTATTTGCAGTACTGGAACGTGGGAGAGCAGGAACTGCCCTTCACTTTGCAATTTGGGTAGGATGAAGAGGGGGATTTCTAGTGTCTCTTTACAATGCAAGCAGTCACCTCGCCAAATACACAAGCCTGATGCTGACTCTGGGTCTCGCTGCCTTTGCCCATCTCTCCCTGTCGGTGACTGGAGCAGCAGCCGGGCAGGGTTAGGAAATCGCCGTTTCCTGCAAGCGGGGCCAGCCGGGGGCGACTGGGGGTGTTACAGGGAACAAAGGGTGCAGTTTACCGCTCGGCTGCCATGCAATGCGTTTCCACGGGTCAAATGCTGCTCAGAGTTACCTGAAATATTTCAGGGTTTTTCCTGCGTCGTAGGTCAGTTCTGAACTTTGTCAATGCCCCTGGACTTGATATCAAGGAATACGTTAATTTAAAACCAAAACTGTTACTTTCCTTCTCTTTATTTTTGTGAGCATATTCTGGTAATATTTGCTTTTAGATATGGCGAGTAATCCCTTCCTTGCTGTCAGAAGGTAAAATGATGCAGAGAAGCTGCTCCCTGCTCCCAGAAAGCCCTCCACATCATTTTTAATTGACATAAAGTAAGAGTTTGCAGTTTCTTACTGACTACAAATGGCTGGAAGGAAACAGCTTTTGCTGTAGTGCTGGAAGGGACATGGTAGAGGAAGTGTTGTTCATGAAATGACATCTCTGGGCTCAGGAAGGACATTGCTAGAGCCTGCTGTGGTGGTAACTGCAGGCAGGAGACCAGTTTGATGAATAAACCCCTTGTTCTGAGGTAGGTTACACATTTCCCCCCTCCCCTTCTTCAGCACCAATTATCTGACCAACAGAGTGAAAGCTCCTGTCCATGATGTGAAAGAGCACAAAAGTAGTTCTGCTAGCAAGCAGGTGATCCCAGGAAAAAAAATAAATAAGCCTGGCTGGTGGTGGTGAGAGCAGCTCCCGGCTGGCTGGCATATAGGCGTCCTGCAGAGGGATGCGTGGGGACGCTGACCCCGTGCCACCTCCCACCCCATGGGCCCTGGCCCAGGGAGCAAGGTGGCAGCTGAGCTTTTTGTCACACGGGGCAGGTGGTGCAAGCCTGGCGTTGCAGCTCGGGGCTGCCTGGCCCTGGTAGGGGTGGGCAGGGGCTGGGGGGCTGCACCCCACCACCCCACGGCTGGTGCCCACCATCCCAGGGCAGCACTGGGCCCTGCCAATGTACACTGTGGGGACAATGGGGAGGGACACAAACCTGCTCTCCTGAGCTGGGCATTGGAAACAAGGGGTTAAAATATCAACTGTGACACACCACTAAATTATTAGCTTCGTCTAACACAACAAATATTTCGTCAGATACTTTAAAAAGCAGGGTGAGCTCCTCCCATTTCTTTTTATAGCCATGAATTTTAAGTCCCACTGGGGGAGAAAAAAATGTGGGCAAGAATCATCTGAAACTGGATACTTTTCTATGTAAGGTTTTGAAATGCCAAAGTTGATTTAAGCAATGCTTCAGCTCGTTGTTTTGCGATGCAATGTTTTTCTGCCCAGTCGACGGTGGGCTGTGCCTGCCTGCATCTCCCCCCGCGGCGCCAGCCCGGGAGCCTTTGGGC
>NW_009258219.1:726516-759529 GCF_000687185.1 Egretta garzetta
TTTGGCCGGCACAGCTGCAGCCTGCATGCTGTTTACCAACTCCTCGATATGGAAAAACAAAGCTTTTGTTCCTGGGCTATGGAAAACTTCTGCTGATTAATCCACGCCCTCTCTCCGGGGAGGAAAACATAATAAATGCTCATGTCTCTTCACCCTTTTATGCCTCGTATATTAATCACCCAACAAGGGCTCATGGCTTTTCCCTGTTCCAGTTTGCATTTGCCCTGTAACTGCTGGGAGGAGTCCTGCTTTGCCTATAAAAAGCTGCACTTTGCCAAACATTGTAACAGAACCGAATTTGGGGATTCACCTGCCCATCCTCTGCGGGGAGAGAGGACCGAGCGCAGCCATGTTCGGATTTGGGAAGAAGCTTGCGGAGGAAGCCACGCAACAGGCTGAAAGCGCCGCACAGGTGGCAGGTAAATATAAATCACTGCTCTCCCCCCCTCCTGTTCCTTGGGTGTTACAGCGTGTGCCCTGCTCCCACCCCTGCAGCTGGGAGCACATCTGTCTCTTGGGCAGGAACTCCACTGATGCTGCCTTCAAGGGTGCAGTCACCATGTCCCGTAACCTCCAAACCCTCTAACACTATAGTAAACGAAGGACTGACATTAACTACTAGTTTCCCACAACTTCTCCCACTTTGGCTTTTACCGTGTGGGTGTCTAACGATACACTGATGGGGGAAGAGGACAGCAGAAAGCCAAGAGGTCGGGCAAGGCTGCTTATTTAAGGCTTTGTTTTCTAATGTGAACAGCCATGATAAATATGAGCTCTGTAATAGTGTAGAACATCAGTTTCCTGAAGCTCTGAGGTCTTTGATCTGCTCAGTGCTGCGCAAAGACATGCAGTGAAGTCCGCCCTGCTGCCAGTGCCCCAGCCCCCCCAGCACTGCAGCCACTCGCCCCACCGAAAGCCAAAGCGCAGCTGCAGGGGCTCAGGACACCCGAGTCAAGCTTACTCCTGTGGAGAGGCTCACAGAATCAGCCCTGAATTTAAATGACGTGCTGCTTAGATGAGCCATTGCTAGTGAAGCTTTGGCACTGAGCTCTGCACTGGAGCAATTCCTGATGTGTTTGTGCTTGCTGTAATACATGAGCAGTGGAGACCATTCTGTATTTCTTTACATGACGTGTAGGTAAACTCTCAAAAGCAGACACTTTGTGACTTCAAACGCAGTAGAACTATTACTTGTGGGTTATGTGCCCAATGAAGCAAGTGGAAAGCCTGCTACTTATTTACCATCCATCCTTGGTTCAGTTTGCTGGGTAGGTGAACGCTGCCTAGTCCCACAACCCCTGTCCCCTTCTCCAAAGCTGATTCTCAAATCCATTCTTTTTATGCTGAAGCATGAGAGAGAAGCACCAGGATGTGGCCACTTGGAGGGTAACCATTGATTTTTGTTTTCAAATGAAGATCTCTTCATTTTGCTTTTGCTGTACAGCAGCCCTAGAAATGCGTATTTCTGGGGGTTTTTTTGATGCTCCTAATGTTTTTAACATCGTGGAAATCTTATCTATGGCTTCCTATGCTATAGAAGGCTGATGTGGATCTTTTAGAGGTGGTATTTATCTTGAAGGGGCTGAGTAGTAATCTCATTGTTCAATGATTGAAGTAAATGTTTAAGAGTCTACAAACTCCAAGACCAAAGTTTTTAAATGGTAGCAGCAGTCCTTCCCTTTATCCGAAGCACTCGAAGCCAAGCGATTTTTTTTTTTTGGACACCAGCAGTCTGAAGCTCTTTGCCTGCACAAATCTTCCCAGTGAGTCCTGTGCCACAGCACAGCCCTTCCAGCTGGAGCTGGATCCTGGAACAACAACAACAGGAGCTCCTGGGCACCGGTCTGACTCTGGACGCTTGTTTCTGTGCCATCAGCACGTACCTCGATGACGGGCAGTAAATACACAGCGTGTAATGCTGAACTCATGTTGCATCAGTGTCAGTATGCACCCACTCCTGGGAGTATTATAAATAGAGGTACCTTCCAAATCCACTTTTAAATGAAAACAAAGGGGGAATTTATGCTGGTTTTTAACTAGAACAAGACTGTCCAGCTGGTGGCTGTACAACTAATAATTACCTTGTCTCTGAACTACTTCTGTTGTGCCTGCACGTGCCCTGCCGGCGCGGTGCCATGAGCCATTGCTAAGTGCAGAGTGGCACAACTGTGCTTTGCAAGCATCTAAAATTAGCACCTACCCCATGGTTCCTAAAAGGAGCCATGAAATCAGCCGCGCCTCAAGATTGCTACAGGAAGCGTTTTCCTTACCCGTACCTTATGAGCAGTGTACATCATTCATGTTAAGAAACTGCAGCAGCAGATGACGCGTGATGATAATTAGCATGTCTTAAGCTGTAGGAAGGTTCCTACAAACCCAGGGTGAAATAGGGCACTGGTTTTTACAAGACAGCTGATGAAACAACTACTGTTGAAGAGCCATTCAATCCAAGCCTGGAGACCTTTGAAGTTTTAGACACTCCCAGTCTACTTAAATATCCTCCCTCACCTCATCACTGCTCCTCCATGTGATGTCCCTGAACCTGGCTTGCTCAGTCAGCGCCCCCGTTCTGTGTCTGTTGTACAGAACACATCAATGGCTTTCACAAAGCAGTATTTGGAGCTGGGTAAATAAAACAAATACAGGTTCAGCTGAAGACCACTTGCCCTAGACTTTTATTTGACTCTTGTGAGCAAGACTTCCTGGATCCTAGCTATTGGAAGCCAATCATCTGAATCTTTATCACTATTTCCTAGGCTGCAGTTCCTCCACTTTAAGACAATACCTTCTCTCGTTCTTCATGTCTCAATTGAACACTTCCATGCCTTTAAAACTAGTCTGGTCTCCTGCAGAATAAAATTTTCTCTAGCTACAAGAGATAGTATTAGACTAATTGCTGAATTTTGACATGCTGCTCTTGCAGCTTGCTTCTTCAGGCAGCTAGCATTGGGCTTTATGCAGTTGGTGGGAGAATCTTCACTGACAGAACCACCTAAGCCAGCTCTCTGCAGATCCTAGCCAAGGATCAGTAAAAGGAAGGTTTCATTGCACCTGATTCTCAACTAGGGTTTGGTTCCTGACACTGCAGGTGGCACAGATTGTAACTTCCATGATCTTCATCTTTACTAAGATGCATGATAGCATGGGGAACTACAGCCAGATTCATAACAGCAGCTCTCTCCTGTTAGATCAGGGTGCCCATCCTTATAGAGTAATTTTTCATCTTCTAGCCCTGAAACATTTAGTGAACCCTTTTAAAATGTGATTACTAGTGTAGGGGAAGGGTGAAGATAGCTTGCTTTACACTTGTTTTTCTCCTAATTCCAGTTAACGCTGTGGGGCAGACGGTGCAGCAAGCTGTGGAGCAGGCTAAGGATGCTGGTCAGAAAGGTACGGGCACATTTCTGTTTACTTCTATAATGTCACATTGGTGACATCCCAGACGGGTCCCCCAACTCTGCCTTGTCCCACACCGGGTGTGCAAGGGAAAAGTGTTGCAGCGATAACCACAGTTACGTTTGTTTTTTCTGTTTTAAAAGCTCTCGATGAAGTCTACAAAGTTGCTGAAACCGGTGAAAAAGCTGTAAAAAATGTAGCGAATCAGGCAACTTCGTGGGGCAAAAGCTTTGGGCAATGAAGATTAAAAATGTAACACCACTGAAATTTTTGTAAACAAGTTTCTATGACATGTACTCTTAAATAAAGACAATGCTTATACTCTACCTGTCTTGCATGCATTCCTTAAGAATCCTTTGGTTACACATACTTAAAAAAAAAAACCAAAACATTCACAGTCCCTGGTCTAGAAAGACTGGATTACTGCACAGAGCAGGCAGCCAAAGCTGTGCTACTAATGCAGACACTGTCATCTTTCACAAGCTAAGGGGTGGCTGGGAGTGGGCACAATGTGAAGCCAAGGACTTGAGATTTGGTGTCTCTCCCATTTTGCCACTGAGTGCAAGGGGTGATTGCCTGCATGCAAGTTATGCAAGCTCAGCGCCTGAACAGCCATTACAAGACAAGGTAAGCACCTGTGCGCCGCTGCTTATCTGTAAAATTATGATTTGATACTCTGCTGACGGATGCTCGAGTGTGTCTAAGGTATACATAACCACTGCGAAAGAGCACTGTGATACCAAAACATACTAACAGCAGGACTAAGGCATTAGTGCCAGCGAGCACTTGGCTGGCCACTGAACTGCTGAATGCAGCCTGGTTCACTGGTACAACTTCAACAGCTCTGCATGGCAAAGTATTGATGGGCAACACAGCACTTGGTACGGCAACAGAGTTGTTTGCCACGCTTGCAGGGCTCCTGTCAAACACCAGGATGGACGGGAATCAAACAGGAGCTGGAAAAATGAGAACTGACCAAGTCTGGGCTTTAAAAAACCCAACCAACCAAAAAAAAAAAACAACCCACAAAAACAACAAACCAAAAAACCCTGCATGCACATGAACTTAGAGTGAGAAGGTAACCAATGACTTGGTACAGCAATGAGTAAGGAATCTGTTCTTATGGGCTTACCAATTACTAATGGAGTAACTTAGAGGTCACTTACTTGATGTCTTGGAATCACAGCAAGAATTACCATTGCTCCAACCCTTCCTCCTTATGGTGACAGTTGCCATCGGTGAAAACAGACATAGGTTTGATTTTTGCTGGGATGAAAAAAAACCCCCATTGTTCTACTTGCTCTTTTGTGTAATAGAGATATTTTTGCATTTAGTAGTTTGCAGGAGGCACGTAACCCTAAACACTGTACTTGTCGTCCTTAAGAAATTCACTCACAACTTCAGGGTACTTACTGAGCCACGGCTCAATGCAAACTATCTACGTGGTCAGCACTTAATACTGCATGAGAAGTTACAAACAGCGGCTATGGTAAGGATGTTTTGCTCTAGGTATCAGGTGTGGTTCAGAGCAGGTTCAAATCTGTGCTTAAATCTAACTTTGGGCACTGACTGGCTCCCTGCCAAACACCCTAGAGAGTTTCTTGGTGAATGTCTAGTGGCATGTAGGTGAATACAAGCAGTGACCATGTTGTTAGCTGCAAGATAAAACTTGTGTGTGTGGGTACATGTATATAAGGAGAGGCGTATTCCCCAAGAAATTTGGTCTAACAAATGCCTAATTGAAGTTACAGCAGTAAAAAAACCCAAACCAGTGCAGTTATAAATCACTCCTAGCGAGTGATTGCTTTCTTCAACCGGGGCTGGGAAAAGGCTAGAGCTGCTTAGCACCCAAGCTTCTAAAACCACATTAACTCCCAGTAACTGTGTAAAATTTTAACACTTCCCCCCCCCCTCCTTTACTGTTGCCAGGTCTTGAGGTATGTGCTACAAAACTTTCTTTTCTTAACTGTCTGATCACGTTAGGATGGAGCACAACGATGCTCAGCACCAGCGTAGCTTTAAGGTACAAGACTGTGTCAGAACAGGCCATCTATCACAAGGAGTGTGGAGTCACTGATACGGTTTGGTTCTTGTGTTTAGCTACACCCAAAGGGCAGCTGATGTGCTGTAACCTTAAGTCAGACCCCAAGCATCAATCTCCTTTTGATCAAAAGTAAAGTACCCCGAGTTCTCCTTACACCAGCCCTTGGGTACGCTCAGACGGGTGCCTCGCAGGTCCCCAGCGCTGACTGAGCTAACAAGGGCTCAGGAGCTATTGAGGCAAAATGCAGCCAACCTTAAGGGCTCATCTCTGGGTTTGGTGAAATCATAGGTAGGTCTGCTTTCTTTAAAGACATCCCAGGAAAAAAAAATGTTAAAGTGTGGGCGTACAAGAATACAAGATTCTAATGAACTGGTATATTCAGGCATTGTGCAGCTTTTGGCTTTTGTTTTCCTTCATGGTGGGTAGGAGGTAGAAGATACCCCTGTGTCTATGCCAGCTTTCCATATGCTTCAACACCAAAAGGGTCCTATTTTTTTTTTTCAAGTTTGCACAGCTAAACTGGAGGTGCTTTACGAGCTGGAGAGGAGAGGAAATGTGGCCAGGGAGAGAGAGAGAACAGCAGTAAATTAGCCCAGTCTCTTCACTGCTGCTGCACTTGGCTTTCAATGACTTTGCTGCCAGATAGTGCAACTCAGCTTTTAAGATTCTTTCTCTTTTCAATAATATAACTATTTATTTGTGATTGTAGTCTCCATGTTTTGGTGGAAGTAGGTTACAACTTGTCGGAGTTGAATTGTTACAATCTTTTTTTTTACTATCTAATAATATTGACATAAAAGCTGCAGTGAAAAATATGATCCAAGACACAGATCTTATGCTTAGAGCTCTCCACCTTGATCATGGTAATTCTTTCATGCTCAAAGGGTTTTTGTGTGTTTGGTTTATTTTAAATAAATGCCAGTGTATATACACACTGCACTTAGGTGATCTGTAGTACTTTTATAACCATCAATATCAGCATATATGATGGAGTAAGCCACTGATTAAATGCACCACACAGGTTTATTGCGCCATGCCAACTACTAGAATATTTCTTCACACACACGTGAGAGGACACAGTGAAGACCTGAAATGATTTACCAGATATACCCAACTTCAGAAGTCTTGCCCACAGGCAAGTTGAAGAGACAGAGATCTGTCTTACTGAGCCCCTTGGGATAACTGAGAGACAGTATCGTAGCAGTAGGCATGTATTGAATAAATAAGCATGCTGTGAAGAGTCACAGACTGATCATAACTACCAAAAGCTATTGAATGAAATAGAAAACAGTAATACACCAGCGTAGTAGGTTTGGAAAGGTCAACTTTTTTTAATAACTGCTCTTCTCTCCAGGCTATGTCATGCAGTTACAAAGTAGTTAGAAAAAAAGCATGAGTTTCTGGGAAGGACTAGTTGTCTTTAAAAAAAACATTCATATTCATTACATAAATAACATCTGGCACTTCAAGGGGACTCCACTGGACAAAAGCCTTACACTTTAAAAACTGTGCTTGATCCAATGTTGTGTTGAGGTTCATTTTGTTGTACTCTACGTTCAAAACTTTCACGACCTCCTGATGACAAAAAAAAAAGGCTGTGTGTGTTAAGACAGTGGATTAAGTTTATAGCAGCATTCTAGCTCTGCTGTAGATTGGCCAATGATTTCTGGGTTCAGTTTCACTTTAGTTGTTCACTGAGGCAGTATCTAATTTTCAGAAAGCCTCTGAAAGGAAAAGACTGAAACAGAATTCCAAAAAACCTAAGTATGATTGCTTACCAAATTCAGACTATCCTTTTTTTAAAAAAAGGAAAAAACCTATAGCCAGAATAGTTATGTAGGTACTTGATTAAAAACGTAACTAGAGTTGCTCGATAGTTTCAGCTTATAAAAATATTAGTCTGTCACCTCTACATACTTCACGGTGATAGTCAAGCTAGCTTGAACAAGCAGTAAAAGGCAGTCCTATTAACAGCAGCACGGTTAAAGAAAAAACGTTGCCTAAAGAGAATCAGGCCTGAACCTTTACTACAAATAAAAATTAGACTCCTATCAAAGTTAATCCCTGCTGGAGGCCCGTTCTTCCTTTGACAATGCCACAGCATTGATCATACAAGGCCTTACTGAAAGTGCCAAAGCGAAAATTACATCATTAAACAAAAGTGCATGAAGTAATAATGAGCTAAGTGCTCATCTAGTACAGTATCTGATCTGAAGTCTGAGAAGTGGCTCAGGTGGCAAGACCACTCTTTCATACATAAAATGTACCATTTTGTTTTGTAGGCGAAATACCCAGAATGGCCCCCACCAGTGCAGATGAACTGTCATCTTCAGATACATACTTGTATACAATTTCCTAATCCATGGATTTTTATTGTAAAAAAGACTAGTTTGGACTGAAACTAAAGAATAGAATCCACTATAATGTCAGAAGAAAAGAAAATTTTGTGGTTACATGTAAACTTGTGATAAGCTTTTTCAAGAAGAGGGTACATTAACGGCGAGAGGGATGGGATACAATAAGGAGCAGTAATGGCCTATTTATGTAAAGGTCAGGCCAGCCTCATTGTACACTTTGAAGACTTTCTCGATTGCATTGACGTAGGCAGCTGTTCTCAGGTCCAGACCCAGGTTGTACTTCATGGCAGTACGCATGATTTGCTGAAACAGAAAAGGTTACATGTGATTTCTGCAAGTTTCTCCATAGGGACTACGCTAGGTTTTGCTTAGAGGATCTGAGTTAGGAGTACAAGAGCTGCTGGATTGGTATCAGAGCTCAGATCCTTTGAGGATTGAGTCTAAAATTTCTTGATTCCCCTTACAGTTGAGATCCGAAAGGGAAGAAAATCTTTCCCACGTTACTGGATTGCCCCACTTCAAGTCTTGGATCCACATGCACCTCAGATACAGGAAGAGACAAGATGTCTCAAGTAGTCTTTGCCCCAGTAAATAAGAATACTGCATAAAGGCATTAATCTGAAACTGCTTGCTGGTGACAAAGTAAATCACTCTTAGGTATGTGTCCCAGAGTAGTCAGGTACACGAGGAAAACTAAAAATTTTCTAATTACTACAGCTTTTTCTAGAAAAGACTTCCTGATTTCATGTATTAGTCTCTAATGTTTACTGTACTCAAAGTTGCACATTCCTGCACTGAGCAGAAATACCTCATACTCACAGTGACTTCCATTTTCATGAACTGTTTATCTACTCCTTTAATTGCAAAGAAATTCTGCACCACACATTCAAAAACTGTTGCAAAGTCACATAAGTTCTTTTTCCTATAAGTACATTTACTAATGCAATATTTACCCGGGCAGAACGCTCCATTGTATAAGCCAACCCAGAGTGGACAATGTCTTTCTCAGACGCACCCTGCAACAACAGCAAATAAAACCAGGGTTTAATTCAAAACACAAAAAGGTAGTAGTCATATACCGGGGACAATGACATGTTGGATTCCCATAATAACTGAAGTTTGCTTGCTCATTTTCTTCTAATGACTGGTGTAAGGAACTAAATTGCCCTTACTGTGTTACTTGAAGAGCTAATTATGGTCAATTCAATTATAAAACCTGATGTAAGCACTGGAGTCTTTCATATGCCTACCTTCTAGATGGATGATGCTAACATTTTTTATTGATGTAGTAACCACGCAGTAAATGCTAAACAACAAAAGCTTCCAAGAGTTAATAACCTATAGAAACTAATTCCAATCATTTTGAAGACTGTCAGGTTTTAGGAAGGGCATAGATACCCAGTTCACATACTCAACACTGTACTAGCCCTCAGCAATTCCACAATAACTTTGTTCCCATTAGAATTTAAATACACAGAACAATAAATAATTGAAGACAGTCATTCTAATTCAGGCCATCAGCTTCGATGTTCCATTATCCTGACTGTTGTAACTTACTTGTATCAGAAATAGTGCAGCCAGCAGGACTAGGGAAGTGATTTTTCCCCTGTACTCGGCACTGGTGAGGCTGCACCTCAAATACTGGGTTCAGTTTTGGGCCCTTCACTACAGGAAGGACACTGAGGGACTGGAACATGTCCAGAGAAGGGCAATGAAGCTGGTGATGGGTCTAGAGCACAAGTCCCATGAGGACTGGCTGAGGGAACTGCAGTTGTTTAGCCTGGAGAAGAGGAGGCTGAGGGGAGACCTTATTGCTCTCTACAACTACCTGGAAAGAGGTTGAAGTGAGATGGGGGTCGGTCCCTTCTCCCAGGTAATGGGTGATAGAACAAGAAGAAATGGCCTCAAATTGCGCCAGGGGAGGTTTTAATTAGATATTAGGAAAAATTTCTTCACTAAAAGGCTTCTCAAGCATTGGAACAGGCTGCCCAGGGAAGCCATTGAGTCCCATCGCTGGAGGTATTTAAAAGACATGTAGATGTGGTGCACAGGGACATGGTTTAGTGGTGGACTTGGCAGTGTTGGGTTAATGGCTGGACTTGATGATCTTAAAGGTCTTTTCCAACCCAAACAATTCTATGATTCTAGTAATTTGAGACCTGGCTTCACAAAGTACATGCTTTTCCTCAAATACCAGTTTGGGATGGATGTAGAAATGACTAGGCCAGTTTCTACGGCTTGTGTTTAAGAGGTCACAGCAATCACTTTAAGCCACATCTACCATGCTATTCATTCAGCCTAACATTTGTGAAAATGCTAGTATCGCACTGGATCAGGCTGAAGTCTATTGCTATCATCTCACAGTGGCCAAGTTTATATGCATCTCCCCCAATTTCTTCCTGAGGAAGTATGGTTTAATGTTTTTCACAACTCACTGGTTTGTTTCCCCCAATCATTTGTCCCATCTCCTCCTGAATTTGTGTTAAAAAACAAACTGACCAGCCCTTTTAGCTTCCATATGTCCCCTGGCAGGGTATTCCACATCTTACTGTCTGCTGTGCTAGGAACCATCCCCATTCTTCATTCTGCTCCTCACTCTACCAGTTTTGTTTGACAGCACCTCATTCTCCTTTACCCTTCCTTCCGCTGGACAGTCTATCCCTACCCATCCACTTTCACACAACTCATTCTGTGGATTACTGCCTCTACGTCACAGCTATTTCAGGCCAGTAGGACCTAGGTTAGTTCACTGTTCCGTGTATGAGCAGCTTTCATACCTTTGATTATTCTTGTGATCTTGCTCTGAACTTTCTCCACATCTACAGTGTTTTAAGACACAGAGACCTAACCTGCATGCAGTATTCAGAAAGCAGACACACCCTGGGTTTATACTGTGGCATCATTAGTCAGTCTTATTCTTTTCCCTTCAGAACAATCTCTAATGCTGGATTTGCTTTTGATTGCTATGGATTTCTAAGCTTATATTTTGTCATTATCTCCAGATCTTCCATTTGAATGCAAATGGGTGAGCTCACAACCCATCATTTTATGAGAATTTCCCCACCATGGATTGCTACGCATTAGATTATAATGAATTGTACCTGACATTTCTTTGCTTGTTAATTCAGTCTTAGAAGAACGTTCTACAATTTCAGCTCTTGTCTATATTACAGAAACAGCATACAAACTGTCTGTGGCGTGGGATCTTGTTGAAAGTTGTTTGGAAATCTAGGCAAACTATATCAACAAGATCTCAGAACAAATTCTGGTAATGTTTGAGGCAGTATTTCCCACTACAAAACCTCCATAGACTGTGATAGCTAGGGTTCAAAGAAATTATGGAATCTATGTATCTGTCAGGTTAGTCAGCAGAAATATCAAGTATTTAATAGCAAACAAAAGCATCAGGAAAAAACACAGGGTTTTAAGTTTTCCTTACTGGCCTGCAAAAAATAAATAAAAAAAAAATCATTCCCTGCACCCTCTCTAGTACAAAAAATTCACATGGTTTGTCTAAACAATGGAGATAATTTATTGCTCTGAAAAACTCCCTTACATGAATGGCAACATGCAATCTAACACTAGTTACAAATAAAAAATGCATCTGTGTTAAAACTGTAGCTTTTTAACAACATTGGAGGTATTTCGCATGGCTCAAGCAAAATAAGGAAAAAATAGCTTACTTCCAGTACTCCTAAGCAGTTCAGATCATTTACTTGGCTTTATTTGTTTGGCCATCAGGCTAACGGTGAGTAATGCCTTGCTTGGGGCAAAAACCTCCGTAATGGTAAAGTGGTAAAATTTAGGTTGCAGTTATTATATCAGAATACAGTAACCATAAAAAAAAAAAAAAACAAACAACAGCAACTACTTACCGATATCCTATCTTGAAATTCTGCTGTAGGCACAACTGGAATAGTTCCACCGTGTTTCCCAAATTTTCTTTCCAAGCTTTCCTGGACAGACACTAGAAAGGAAAATAAAGCAGAGGCAAGGTAACCAACAAGGCAAGTGCTCCCTAACAAAGGAGCTGACCCCAGGACTTTCAGCATCCATTTGCATTAAATGCAGACTACAAGATTTGGGGACAGAGGGACTCATCTTGATTTTGTTTTCTAAGAAAAGGGAAAGATGTTGATTTATCTGGGTTTATAGATGAATGCCTCCAACATTAGAAGCAATATTGCTATAGTACAGGCACATGGCAATCAACTGTGGATTTACTGATCCCACTTCGGTAAACTCATAAAGCTGATAGAGCAAACTGGATTAACTTTCCTAACTTGACAGATAGCATTAGACAAAATATTTCTTGAAGTTAAAGCAATCAATTATTTCTTATTGCACTTCGCATACACACAACTTGCTAAGAAAAAAGCCCAATGTGGCATTTTAGGTTTTTCCCTTAAGACATGAGAAATGTTTTGGTATTTTGAATTGATACTTATTTCATGTTAATTCTTGTAATTTAATTAGTAAGCTTTCCTAAACAACATCACATCACATTTCAGATGATGCAATTTTGAAGAAAGGGATTTAAATTAGAATTGCCATTACCCTCAACCACTTTAAGACAGACCTCAAAAGATATAATTTATGAGAAAAGGTTTTATTAAAAACCACCCAGATGTATGTTTTGTCAAGTCCTACACCCTGAGATGCTCATGTTTTCTACAGAGTATTCTTTAAAACAGAGCAATATCCTGCAGTTCTTCTCCATTAAGCTGCTTCTCCCCATGTAATTGGTATTCTGGCCCAGAAACTGGGAAGTACAGAATAGCCGTAAGTGGAGCTGTAGGCCATAAGCAGATTTTTACAGCACCTGTACCAGTTATTTTATTACCCTTTATAGAAACCCTCTATTGTTGTATGTGCAGAAAAATCTTACCCACTCAAACTTTGAAAACTTCTCAAATACCAAGTGTACAGTTGAAAGACATTTATTAAGAAGTAATAAATATTTCACATAAGTGGTTTGAGTTCAGTATTTTCACAAAAGTGAGGAAAGCATCACTTTATGAATTAAAAGATAACTGAAAAAGTATGCATTTAAGTCATTAGAGTTGCAAGTCTGTCAACCTATCAAATCTTTCCTACTCTTCAGTAAGCAGCAATAGCAGATTTGTGGGAAATTAAGGTGAATTTAAAATACTTTTGTATTCATTTCTCCCACGTTTGGTCCTTGCTAGTCCAATCTATCAATTAAACAGCGAAAGCGGAACCGAACACTTACTGAGCAAGTGGTAGTTTGAATCCCTTTCATATTTAAAAGTCAAGCGACCATAGCTGACGTGGTTCAAGTTTTTCAGCCACTCAAAATAGGATACTGTTACACCACCAGCATTCAGGTAAAGATCCTGCACAGAAATAGTAAACATCTTGAATTGTGACCATGTGACGAAGACAGCTCCATTGTATTAAGGAAAAGCAAGCCGAAGTATTAAGTACAAAGTATTAGTTTAAACTGCAGTGCAGAAGACAATCCAGTTGTTATTCTTATACATGACAACACTTATCCTCTTCTGCAGTCCAGGGGTTACTTCTACTGATTTAGAAGAGGTCTTGACTTTAGAACATGTGAAGTTCAGGTGTGCTTGACTGACTACTTTCTTTTATTTTAGCACAAGTTTTCAATCAAGAAAGTCAGGGCATTCGTAGGCCATCTCAGTGAGTAAAGGCTGAAGATCAGCCACTCCTAGCAGTATCACTTGATCAGGACACCCTTTCTCTGGGAAAAGGGTATCGTTATACCTGGATAGGTCTTATTCTTTCAAATTATCACTACAGGCAACATTTACACTATACAAACTATGATAGGCAGGTCTGTCACTGCATTGCATTGCCCAGAGACACAATGTTTACAAAAAAATTGGACAGTGTGTTTGCTCTGCCTTCTTCCTTTGCTTAGTGGACTATTCAGAGCATTGCCCAGAGACACAATGTTTACAAACAAACTGGACAGTGTGTTTACTCTGCCTTCTTCCTTTGCTTAGTGGACTATTCAATTGAGCAAATGTAGCCAATATTCCAAAATACAAACCTACAGATTTAAGAACTAATTGTGGATTGTTCTCTCTTCCCAATAAGTAGCCTCATGTAATCGTTATCAATGGTCATTTACACTTGCAGTGAGATCTTTAAGTAATTACTATCAATCTTAAGCAACATCAACACGCCCATTTTCCAGACATCAGTTATTAAAAACCACTCTAGAAGAATGAATGGCTATTAATAAAAACCTTCAATAAATAATGTCTTGCTACAATTTACAAAAATATTACCCTTGTAATGAAAATCAAAGGTCATAATAGAACCTTACAGGGATAACCATGATATTCCGCTCCAAGAAGATTTTGTCAGCTTCAGGAGTCGTAGGGCCATTGGCACCTTCAGCAATAATCTGAAAGAAATCACAGCAGAGTAACTCAGAGGCATGTGTTAGTTTCCATCCATGCTAATTACCAAACACTAGTATTTAAACAGGTCTTCTCTACTTTTCATTTGCATTTGAACTCTCCAACTTACTTTTGCTTTAACCTTGTGAGCGTTGGCCTTAGTCAACTGCTTCTCGCTGGCAGCAGGGATGAGAATATCACAGTCTGTTTCCAGAATACTGCCCTCAAGTGTCTGTGCTTTAGGGAAGCCCATGATTGTCCCGTGTTGCTGTTTGAAGGACACAAACCAGAGTGGTTTTAGCGTGTGTGTGCGTGTACTCGTTTGACTCCCTTCCCTTCCTCTAACTTTCAAAAAAGAAAGAAGGGAGAAGCAACAGTACTAGAAAAACAGCACATAACATAATTCCTATCTTTTCTTAGATTAGGCATAAAAAGCAAGCTACAAAGCTTGGCTAACAGTCCAAGTTGCCATGACTGAGGCATAACTCTCTCTGGACAGAGACACTGATAATCATTTGGGCTCTTGAGTATTTAATTCTTTTGAGAAAGGGGTGATAATGACGTTCAAATCCTCCCTATGTAAAAAACAACACATCAATTAAGCCCCTTAGAAACTCTAAGTGCGAGACTGTATTTTAGTGGCTGTGAACTGTCCCCTCGAGACTGCTTCAATTGGAAACTGAAAAAAAAAAAGACCATACCGAGTTTTCATTATAAACTACATATTAAAGTCACACTGCCAGACAGATTTTCATTTTTTCAGAAACATTCAATAAGTAAGAAGCAGCAAAAGTGCACTTTGAAGTCTTAGATGTCCACATGCTTGTGATTCTCAATCAGGAATCCTTTAGGAACCTCCTTGCCCTGGTTCCTTAATAAATCCTTCCCAGTTTAGTCATAAGAAAGGCAAAATAATCAGGAACTCCAATTCTGAAAACAAAGTAATTAGCCTGCACACATGCAAGCCCTTGCTATTTTTCTGAGAGTCAGGTCAAATGGTGAAAACAGTACAATGTTATAAACCTAAGAGACAGCCAAAGCCACAAGACCAATTAGCACTCACCACCTGCATTCATATTGGGGATAAGGAGAAAGCCAGAAGAATCAACACTCCTAAGCCATTTTGTAAGTACTAATTGCAGCATGATTTAAAAATCACAAATTAACACCAGTCTACAGTCATCCTATGTGCTTGCAAAGCTGACAAAAATGAAACTATTTCTGCTCAGCTAAATTTCATACCAATTTGTAATCTTCTAGTTCCTTTGGGTCAATCCCATCAGGATTCCAGATAGAACCATTAAACTCTCCAACAGCAACGCACTTTGCTCCAAAACGATGCAAGTATCTCATAGAATGCAAGCCCACGTTACCAAATCCCTGAAGGTGGAAAGGGAGACAGTTAACCCTTCAGCAAAAATGATGATTACTGCTAAGGATTATATAGCTTTAAATAGCTTTAAATAGTTCCTCATCTATTGGCATATCTTGGCAATAGATGATGTTTATAGGAAAGTTGGAAGAAATCTACGTGTATTCTATTCTAGTCTGAATACCACTGTAGAAATTATGCATTATAGCCAGCAGTGTACAGTTGTGCTAAATGTTTTATACTGGAAATACAGAAGGGAAGCGTTAATGCTACTATGAAAGTGTCAAAAGTATGATATTTATCAACATAGGAACATTAAGTGTATCTATTTTATAACTGGCACTGTCTTAGAGGTATTCATGGATTTTTGTATGATTATCCAAAGGTTTGACTAGCATTTGCAGGCCAAGAAATATTCTCATTTAATCTGGGTGAGGAAGGCTCACAAGTGTAAAACCTAACCCACAACGGAAAGCATTAAACAAGAATATCATTAATTCTTCACATTAAAACATACAAACTAGTAGGAAGCTATGTCACTTCTAATACATTTCTGAAGTGGGCCTGTACAAAACAGATTGCCTAAATTTAAAAGTAGATAATTTTGCATTTATTTAGCATTTTTTACATCCTTACAGGTGTAGAAAACCTACTTCCAGGCCATTGTTCAACGTTCTGGAAGTAAAGGAACACACGTGGCAGACTAAAAGGTCCCATGATCCACGTCAAAAGTTTATATTAAGATTCTATGCTGGAAAAAAGCTGAATATTAAATTCCTGTATAACACAGCTCCAATCATAATTAGGATTTTTGCTTATATGTTAGAAGCAAATTTCAGTGCAGCACTTTGTCATGCATTAAGTCTCTTTGCAATGCTTTATCCTTGTTTTCCTAGAAAAATCTTCAGCTGTCCTTATGGCCATATTTTCAATCTAAGTGCCTGTAAAGTGCCCCTGCCAGGCATGAAAATGCCAAAGTGCACAGACATGAGTGTGCTGCTGGGTCCGTGCAGGGCAGAGGTGTTTGTTTCATCCCACTGGTTAACTAGAGGACAACTTGGAGGTTACAATTACTCTGCTATTTCTAACAACCAGTGCATTGGTACTAAAAACAACAAAACAAAGCAATCCCTCAAATTCTCCATTTAACACAGTGTTTAAAGCTGAACAGAACAAGTTATTTCTTCAAAATTTTAAGGACATTAATGCATATCACTGAATATCAAACCCCTTCAAAATTCAACTACGCATGTCCTGAAGTTTTATGAGCACCAAAAACGTACATTCAACCCGACGAATTTAGGATAAGGTATTGTTTCCTACTTTTCCAAGTGCTCATTCCATAGTAGAACAAGAACATAACCCCCAATTCCTTCTCTCTCTAAATTTTTTTATTACAGAACAGTGCAACAAATTCTGTGTAGGCAGAAACAGTGACACAGCTCACTGAAAACTGTGCAATGCCTTAGTTTAAAGAACTCCCATAATAGTATTTCACTTTTTTCTTTGCAGCCTATGTTTATAAAGACTGGAGATTTGGCTTTGTGCCTGTAGAGTGCAATTGAAAGTTCAGTTTTTATAAAACAGTTCAAAATGAAGGGCACCTACGTTGCTTGAAAAGTGTTTCTGAAGTTTGAGAGTAAAGGTTAACTTGGAAGTCATAAAACCCTAACAGGGTTTATTGCTACGTCCCTTTTTAAAAGCAGTTCTACTGGAATTTTGTTTACTACTTTGTCCCTGCAGTTGAAGGAAAAACGTTACCTGAACAGCAAACGTTTTATCCCCAAATCCAGGGGTCATTCCTAATATACTCATATATGATGCTTCATTGATGAAGTTTTCAATTCCATGGAAGAGGCCACGACCAGTTGCAGATATACGTCCATGGATCCCACCCTGGCTGATGGGTTTACCAGTTACGCATGCATGTGCGTTAATATCCTGTAAAACAGTGAAGGGCTGGTGAGCTATGGAACAAATCAGACAGCTGGAGCAAGGAGTTTTGTACACTTCAGAGATAAGAGAAAACAGGAATCGTAGGAGTCAGAACGTGGTATAGTTTATATACATTTAGTTTGTAAAGATGATTTCCTTCCTGAACTGGTGTGAACACCTTCTCAGAAGTACTCTAGTAGATGTCAGGAAAGCTTCATAATGCAAGATTGGATATGCTCTGTAATTTTTTGTTGTATTTAAGTGTATATGTTATCTTCAGTCTGTGGTTAATTATGGGAATGGCCATGTTGCACTGTTAGGAATGAGCAGACCTTTGACAAATCAAAAAGCTTTGAGGGACATGTTTCTCAAAATTAGCTCCTATTACAGCCATAATTTACATCACTATTCTTGACATTTTAATCTTATTTACTACTTTTATTCAGAAAAGCAATATATACAATCAAGATTCTATCATTAATTTTATGTTAATAAAATTAAATTTTCCATATGCTGGACAGCTAGCCAAGATAAAATAGACTATTTAAAACCAGAGTTAAATTTTCAAATCAAAATTAATAACTTGAAAAAACTTCTAAACTAGACAGTGTTTGGGCATTCCTCTGCTGTCACCACTGGTCCCAGTGCTCCCACACCCTGGGAGCACAGTCACACAGTGGCTTGGCATCCAACACAAGTGAAAGAGTAGGGATGAAAGGGAATCCACCGAAATGAGTCTGCCAGCAACCGGATGGGTTTCTATTCCACCAGCCACATACTCACTAGGAGGCTCCCTCCTCTCCACCACTTGTGCCAAATGCATTTGCATGCCTGTGGCATGAGCACGAGATGCTTGGTGAGAGGAAGGAAAGAAGCAGACAAAAGTAAGTGGAGGCAGAATGGCAGGAGATTACTAGAGCCGTAATGGAAACAAAAACTATTTATTCTTTCAAAATGATAGTGAGTTAACCATATAAAGCCAAAGATAACCCCTCTTTAAAAACAATAAAAGTGATGCTGGGCTTGCCACAAAATTTGTAATTCAGCTTCCCGAAATGTAGCTGTGTTGCTGTCATTAAGCTGTATGCTCCCTCTGGTGGCATATCGACTGTAAACAAGATCTGTGGTGGTGTTTTGCTAGAGAAAACTTGGCCTGGCATTTTGATGTATTTTTAGGTTTTCATTCCGTTTCAGACTGAAACTACATAAGAATGTATTTATTTAAGTCCCTTCACATGTCTCAAAAGTCAGTTGGATAAGTCAGGAAGTACAGAAGCGTGGAAAAGATGAACTTAATCAAAAACTTTAGCCATATATAAGTCAGTGATCCAGCAACTTCAGATGGATTTTCTGGAACAGTTAACATGGTAGTTAAAGACTTGCATGGTTTGGCAAGAAAACCAAGCATGAGGTGAGGGCATGTTCCTGAAGTCACATATACAAACCACAGTTGATGTCAAAGTCCTAAAATCTCTGGTTTTAAGTCAATCAAAAAAAATGTTTAACACATCTTGGGACAAAAAGAAAGACTAAGGCTTTTAAGGAGAATGTAAAATGGCTTATGGGTAGCATTAAAGACTTCTGTATCGGTTATAATAGTCTTGAACTTAGTTGGCAAAGTTCAGACACTGAACTTTTGCTTGTTTCTTAACCCCTTTCCACGCTGCAATAATATTCTCCTTGGCTCTCCAGCTTCCTGGCTTTGTATCTTAGGTTTTGAGTAGACTTCCCCTATCTGTTTATACCTGTTATTTGGCTTTTCCTTTCCACTTCGAGCTCCCTGAACACATCTGTGTGCAACACACTGACTCATCAGGTCTGTAGATTCCTTGCCGAACAGTTATCTTTCCACTCAATTGAATGTAGTCTCTCATGGTTTCCATCTGTTTTCTGAATTATGGTTAGTTTCAGTTCTGTCCAATGGTCATTTTCTCCTCCTAGTTCCCCTTCCCTCCTTCCCCCATGGTCTCTTTTATACATCTAGTAGTTCCTTAATCGCCTTTATTTTTGTTCTTGGTGTCTCAACCAGATAGTTATCTGAAACATCTTCCTCTACAAACTGGTTTTCATAGGTTATTCCACTTTTTTCAGCCTTGTCAGACTTCCCACCTTCCTCCTCTGCACCTGGTCATTCTCCGCAATAGCTCATAAGTTCTACTATGCCTACCGTTCTCTCTTCCATGTACAAACAAGCAACCCAGCAAAATTAAGTAAACTAATTTTTTTTTTTTTCCTTATTTCAATTTTTTAATTCACTTTTCAGAAATATGTACCTAAATCCTCTCAGGTTTTTTTGTTCTTCAAAAATAAGATACTGCCATGCAGAGAGGGCCTAGGAATAAAGAAGCTGTTGTAGCGTAATTCAGATTGTACTTTTATCCTCAGTAGTTGTTGGTGTGGTTTTTTGTCACTGAAGCATGTGTATGTGTAGGACTACACAACAAGCTGAGATGACAAAGTGGAAAGAATAAGAAAGTCAGCCATTCAAAAATCTTCTCCTGTATCAGTGTTTAGTTTTCCACCTACTAAAAAACCTGAAGCTTCTGTATAAAACTGTATGTGAACTATTAACAAATACAGCAAATCTTAAAGCAGGTCATATGCTGGGAGCCTTCTGTGTTCAGTCGTAATATAGCAATGCTGTTGTATCACAGTGAAATATGCATTTTAGTGCAATGAATTAAATGTTAAAACTCAAAATGCTTTGAGGCAGTAGTTTTCTTAAATGTTGGAATTTTAAGTTATAACTGGGGGAGCAAGTTGCCACTCTGCATGCTGAAGTCTTTTTGAAGTCGTAATTTTGGGGTTTTTATCAGGTTTAAAGTTTTAAATAGAATATTTACATTTTCGTAAGTGAATAACAAAAAGCAAGCAATGTTTTATGATGATATCCCTATCTAACAGACAGCTCTGTGTAAAAGTGATTTAACTCAACTAATCAGCATGCCAGAGCCTATTCCTCAAGCATTCCTTTCCCCCCCCCGCACAAGATACCTTAGACTGTATTTCAGATCTAGAAGAACTTGTGCCATCCCCTCCTCCTATTGTTAAAGGCCAGAACAAGACAAGTATTCTGCCAAGAGACTGTCTCAGGAAAGCCAGGCACGTCTTGAACAGGCATGCCAGTGAGAAGTACGTGTTGCGTGGCTCTAATGTCTTATTGCTGGTGGTGTTTCTGAGGGACTGCTGGAAGAGACTGCAGAAAGTGCAAAGAAACAGTCTTTTCCATTCAAAAGGAGCTGAGATAGGCAAACATGTGATAGCTTAGCATATCAACACACTAATACCAAGCTATGGCAAGACTCCTTAGCAAAGTATGACCTGCTGGAGTAGCAGAGAGAGAAGCTAGAAAGTTTGGGTAGCATGGACAGTACAGCCTTAAGAATTAAGTTGTCTGTAATACATTTTCCTTTCATCCAAACTGTTGAAAGTATACAGCAAAAGCGTTTGGTTAACAGTCATGTTTTTGGTACAGTCAAAACAGGTACAAATAACCCCAGCAACATAGGGGCAAAGGCCAAATTAAGGGCTATAATTAAAAACTAATTTTTAAAAACTTAAACTTACTTTTTATTGCCTTCTGGGCAATAAATTGCTTCAGTGTCCTTCTGCTTTACATTTTGGAAAATTTGCTGAAGTTTACACTGATTACTTGTTACTTTTAGGGGATCACAGAGAACTTAAATACTTTTACAGATTATACCAATAGTGCAAACTTAATTTACATGGTCTCTTCAACGCACAAAACCAGAGCATTTATTTAATAACACTTGTAAATTCAGTAGTCTGAAATGGAAAGATTTCGGTACTTTAGGACTATACCAACTATTATGAACTATTTGTTTAATAACGTTAAATTAGTAATTACGGTACTAATGAAAAACAGAGGGAAATGGTAGAAATAGAAATCAATTTTAGACTAAGTATGAGACCTTTAAAAACAGTGTATTTTCTTTTTGCAGAACAATTGCAATTGGTATTATATCAAATGTAATTTAAGCCTAGTATAAAAATGCTAACCTTAAAGCTATTTTTCCTTAACTGTACCCCAAAAACCTCACACCAATTAAGTTGTTACAGTTTTCAAGAATATATTTAGATCCATGTAATTAAATAAAATTATATTATTAAGCAGCATGGTAAGAAATTTCTAGATAAAATGATTTCTGCAAAGATCAAGGAAACTTTCCTACTTTCAGCCTCTGCTGAAAACTCACATAGTGTCCTATGGTACTGGCATAGGTGTCGGCAATCCAGGACATCTCCCTCTCCCCTGTGCTCATATCAGGAGCAGGCACATCAACACCAGGTCCTGTTGGCAACAATGGAAACAGCTTTTAAGGATCAGACATGAATAGTTATCTTCAACCATTATTCCCTTGGGAACTGTGCAGGGCTTGGCAGAGAAGAACTGTTTTCCTGTTTAATCCTCAATTTATTATGCAATCAACAGATTCTTCTGGATTCAGTTCAGTTTTAGATGTCATATCACGCATTTGTACAGTATTGTCAAAACCTCCAACCTTTCACGCAAGCCATTCAGTAAAATGAAGGTCAGTTTGTCAATAAAAAGTCAGAGCAAGATAATGCAACAAAAGCTTTTTTTTTTTTGACGATCATTGCTGCAACAACAGGAAGGGCGCTATCTAGATATGATTTCTATATACTGTGATGTTAACCGGATTTTTTTTGCATTAGAATTTCCTTTTTGTTCCTGGGTGAGTTCAACAATTGAAGATAGGCTGTTCCTAGTCATTGCACTGTAGCACATGCCATGCATTTGATTTTACCCCTCACTTCAAGAAAGAGACACGACATCTTTCGTGATGACATAAACCTTTGAAAGAACTTTCACACAGCTGTTGTAAAAGCAAATCCTGTCTGTATTTTTCTAGATAACAAAAAATAGCATTTGCCCAACCTATTTATGATCAGAGGGACTTGCTCAGCAAGATTTTAAATACAACTCTGCCTCTACTAGTTTTTTTTGCTAAGTATTTTTAAAAGGTTTGTGAAAGCTGCATAGCACCAACCACAGAGCCAAAAAGGAAGAAAAATTTAATCAAACCATTTTAACTGTCACTGAACTAATAATCACTATAGCTGGCATAGTGTATAGTATTCCCCTAGTCACATGTAACATCAATAAGCA
The DNA here is from genome assembly GCF_000687185.1 of Egretta garzetta. Classification (NCBI taxonomy): domain Eukaryota; kingdom Metazoa; phylum Chordata; class Aves; order Pelecaniformes; family Ardeidae; genus Egretta; species Egretta garzetta. Next base: position 749,168 of record NW_009258219.1, read on the forward strand.
TGTTTATACAGAAGCTTAATTTAGATGAGAAACACTCTGGCTGAAAGTACAGATGACAAATGCTCTGGCTGAGGAGCAAGAAAATGCAGATAAATGGATATACATTCCCAGGGGGAGTTAGATATCAGGAATAGATGACAGACTCTAACTAGTTACAGGCCGCATTATTCAGTCAAGTAAGAACCTTCTCCAGGTAAAGATCCTCCATGTAATGACAAGTCAAGCTAGTAACATTGAGCTTTCTCCAGAGCAGACTTCCAGAGAGCAACTCCAGACAGCAAGCTATCAGGACAACCCAGGGCTGAGAGCCTGAAACACCTACTAACATTACAGAAGCAACAAGCACCTATGCTTCTTGCCTATGCTTCTCTTGCAGCCTGTGGTTGCCATGGGTGAAGCCATCAGCTTTCTCTGGGGTGGATCTTCTGTTTCCTTCCTCTGTTTCCTCAGATATCTGCCAAAAGCCTCCACTGAGGCTACAGGAAACAGTAACAGTGAAGAGCCTGATATTAAGAGACTAAAATTGCAACAAACTTGGTCACGATTTTATAGTCTACCTCTAAGAGAAATGTGATTCATTTTGGATCCTGTGAGCTCAGCTTTTGCGGCTTTTCATAGCAGAACAGCCACCAGAAAAAAGTTAAGGCATGGTTCCCTTTAAAATGCACCAAGATGCAATGACTCAATTCTTTGTGGCTCTTTGCTGGAAGGTCTATACCCAAATTATTTACAGCAGTCAAAACTACGGTTATTTAAGGATACCATCTAGTGGACGCTGCCAATGCACAATAAATCAGATTCCTAAATTTTAATAGTAAAATTGCACAACATACCAATAAAGCCCTTTTTTGCCAGCTCCATGGTGAACCTTCTTGTGATCTTTTCCAATTCATTGTCCTATAGAGAAAATCCAATAAATATCACAAGAAATCATTAGTGTTCAAGAATATTTGCTAGAGCTTATGCCCAAACATAAACAGACACCCTTTTCTTTCAGAAGAAAGGATGATTCATACATTTATCTACTTTATATGCCACTCTCTAACAGACCCTTGGTACTCAGGCAGCACGAGGAAGCATTGGGTTTTCTTTCCGTACATTCTGATCCACAGCCCGGGGGTGTGGCACAGGAAGAACCACCTGTGCTTGCGGCAGAGATTTCCAGCAACCAAATCTGATATCCTATGCGAGAGATTTACAACCAGCAACAGCAATGCCAGCCTGACAGTTGTATATTTGACACAGTAGAACGACTTCACACAAATCCTTACAGGAGTTTCGAGCTCTGAATATCTGTTATGTATTCTAGTATGCCTTTCTGTACAAGTTATTTTAATTAGGGCAAGAAGGCAAGCCTGCAGTAAACCTTTTATAAGCCAAGTTAGTTATTATTCACACTGGAACACTGCATAGAAAGGTTTAATGGAGCATAAAACTATTTGTCAAAATAAACAAAAACATTAACTTTTTTCTAAGAGTAATTTAAATTAAGCCTTTATTAACAGTATCAACTTTAAAAAAAAAAATCAGGTTCCAAATTATTTGTAGTCTTCTGACTTGAAGAAAAAAAGTAATAAATTAAGTAATTGAAGTATTCCACCTCTGAAACACACACCTTTTAAAAATGCTTTTCCTATCTATTGCATGCACAAGCTAAATTCAGCCTTTACAGAGGCAGAAGCGGCAGGAAGTTTTAAGTGGTCAATGCCCTTAGAAGAGTTTTTTTAACTGGCTGGCTTCAGTACTGCAGGTAACCGAATTTTTATCTATGATTAAGCTTACTGTGTAGTTCTTGGGATTGATCTTGACACCAGCCTTTGCCCCACCAAATGGCACATCTATAAGAATGCAAAGGAAAATCATTTTACTTTATCAACAATAAAGGCAGAACACATCAGTAGTATGTGTGAGGAATTATATCTTTGATTTTAGCAGTGAATTTGGTTTTGCCACATTTAGGGCTTCGCAAGCATAAGCTGTAATGTCATATAGGTACTCCTATAAAAATGGGATATCTTTCAAGGCCAGCTTGAAAATGGTCTTTGAAACTCAGAAGTTCATGATTTAAATTTTCTACGCTTCAAGCTCTTGTACTTGGCACTCGTAGAAACAGTAAGTTTTACAGTTTATATTTTACTGGTTTAAGCTCAAAAAACGTTACTTTGGAAGTCCTAAGTGAAGTGTCTCTATATACATTAAGAAGCGTTTTGTTTTCTTACACATAATGTGCAGATTCTCTCCAAACTCCCCTACACATTAGCAGCCACGTATGAATTATACTTCTTTATGACCCATAAAGGAATTTTATCCTTCTCTCTCCACAGCTCCCCTGCCTGAATCCTTTACAGACTCCGTCTGTTCCCCCTAAAATTAGCCCCCTCCTAATCAGAGTTTGCCATACGTTGATTTGACTTCAAGACTTTATGGGAGTAGATAACTAGCAGAATTGGACTTTTCAAATTAAAATGTAACTTTATACAAGTATCTACAGTAACAACAGAGGGAATATGTGTTATTATTTTGGTCACTATACATTTTTTTCCCCACCTTGCTGCAGATTTTAGTCAGATTACTGTCTAAAACTTAATTTAATCCTTTAGATGCTTTTCTGTAAATTACATCAGTAGTGATTGAAATTAAAGATTGTATCCTTGCTTGAAAAATTATCACTTACCAACCACAGCACACTTGTATGTCATTAGAGATGCTAAGGCTTTCACTTCATCCACACTAACATCCAAACTATAACGAATACCTGCAAGAGACACATGAGAAAAAAAGGAATTAACTGAACAACAATTCACTGAATGAACTTATAAATGCACAGGTATTTATAAATGGGGAAAGTTAAGTCTAGACCAGACATCTATACCATGTAAGTATGGAATTTATCAACAACTTTGCTTTAAGGCTTAAAGAACAATCCCCACTCTCCTACTTAAACATCTATCTCTTACTTAGCAGATATTCAAGACTTCAGCAATTCTCTAGTAAATAGTTTAACAGCAGCACTCAACCTTGGAGCAAAAGTGAGTATTCCTTGGGAGGAAGATGAGCCGAGCTGATAGGTAACTCTGAGCAGAATTTTCAAGAGGCTGATAAAGCTCATCAGCAACCCATAAGATCTTTAGCTTTGGACTTCATTCGTTGTATATACAAGATGAACTTTGCTCCTGAACGTAATTAATCAGTACAGGTTATAATCAAGATCTCTTTGCCAAAGTAACATGAGCTCCCGTTAAGTTATGAGCCTTGCGACACATTGGCTGTGGTCCAACAAAACCACACAGAGCTTCAGAGCTCTGGCTGCTAGGCACAGCCACATAAGAGAAAGCAGCAAGCCACTCCACTAACTCAAATTTGTTCAAAACATTTTGATGCAATTACTCTACCCTGGCAAGCTTGTGTGACCAGGCCACTCATCCCACACCCGCGTGGAAGCCAGCCCACGCCTGCGTTCCTGGCTCCGAGTCATTCAGCAGAACTGCAAGCACGTGCTGACGCATGGCCCAGACGCAAATTCAAATTGTTGTGGTCTGATAGCGCCTCAGGTGCAAAACGGGTTGTCCCAGCTATCGAGGCAGTTCAAAACTGAGTGGAAAATGATTACACAAAGGTAGGGAGATCTGTCACCTGCCTGACTCTTACCAGTCTCCTAAAAAATGGGTTGTAGTTGTCCAGTAAATTGAACTCAGAGTTAAAATTCATGTATTCTGGAGTTAGTTGCGGAGTAGAAAATGCTTAACCAAACTGACAGGGCACATATACAGAACTACGGAAGACTGAACATAACGTTTAAGATCAATACAGTGCCCAAAGTCATGTGGCCACAGCAAAAAACCAAAAAACAACCCCTACAGCTGTACATTAGCTTGTATCCAAGCTTCTCCTACATCACTAGGCATATAACAGAACCACGAAGAATTCATTATCCCCACCTCTCCTCCCCAAATCCTTGGCTGTAGGTTGCACCAAGTTGCACGGTGGTTTGTAGCAGGCACAGAGTGTCCTTTAGATGCTAGGACAAGGCACCACGAATTTCCTATTATGTAAAGAGAAGACCATATTCAGGTCCTCAGGAGTGAAAAAAGGCCAGCATACATTATCCAAACTAAAGCACTGTGCTGCTATGAAAGCCATTCCTGAATGCTCTGGAAACAATCCCAGTTTCAAAGGAACCAAGTGCTGCTCAAATAAAGCTGAGGGCCAAGTGCTGCTTTCTTATGTGAGTTCAATCAGTAAAAGAAAGGACCATGCCTCTGCAGAGCAGAATTTAAATTTAGTGTGTATATGGGGGAAGGGTGGTCTCCAGAAGCAAAGTAACTAGCTTCTGACTTGGGAAGCTGTAAGGTGTTAATGTCCGGGGTCTCAAGAGCCTTCTCACAGGAAGTAACATTTGAAATTTAAGTGCAATCTATGAGAGCCCAAAAAACCAGTCAAGGTTACAATGTACCTGCTTTATTTAAACACGTCTCACTCTGATCCTTCAGAGGGGTGGTTATCCTTCTGTCAAGCCCTGAGCAAGAACAAACACCACCTATGGCACTGACTGTCCTGCCTGGGGACACCGTTCCCTCTTGGCTGAGCAGGTACTCTGGGGACAGGGCTCATCTGAGCATTACTCAAGCCAGCCAAGCCTGAAGCCCCGATCCGTGCTGGGCAGAAGTGAACTCTGCCCCTCCACCCCCAGCTGAACTAGGTCACTGTGTATTTATTCAACCCATATATTTATTCAAACTTCAAGCTGCATGCACAAAGCAGTTTTGCTATAACTATACTCCCACCGGCACACAAAATGTTGTTTATTGATATATGGGAAGCAGCAGCAGGCTAAATATTTAGGGATAGTTATTTTGTACAGTTTTAACAGGGAAGCAGAATACAAAAGGAGAGAGCAGCCTCTTCTGCACATCACATTGAAGAAGGGATCCAAAAAGATGAACAAGCAGCAGTTTAACTAGAAGACTCAAACACATGCAAAGCAGTTACATCTCCAGTTTCTTTGTATTACAGTCAGGGGTTACTATAAACTTTACTGTAATGAATATTAAACTCACACCAAGGGAACTAGGGAGAAGCCCCAAGACTAACAAAAGTACTGAAAGGCTTTCAGCTGAGATGCCTATTTGTCACCAATGTACACAAACCAGAATAGGGAAAACTTTTAGACTTGAGGCTGAAACTCTCCTTTCCCGGACAACTTCATATTTTTGAGCAAGATTTAACTTCTTTTCTAGCCTTTAACTGAAATTTTCTGCTGGCTTTATCTTCTTAGGTGGGAGACTAGTCAATTCTGGGAGTTATGCTGACTTCAGTAGCCACTTTGCCCTAGTTCATCTGCTAAAAACTTTCATTACAGTGTCAGGCATAGTTCAAGGTGTGGATTCCAGGTTCCCTGACAGGTGTGACAATTTTTTCCCATCTGTGGCATGAGTGGATAACATGTAAGTTGTGCTAGCATTTCATTCCTTTTCACAATTTGGCCAGTTACCGTTTTCCAGGAATTGTAATTACTCTACAGGAGGCCCACCTCTTGACAAGGAAGTTATTTGTGCTAAGCTGTTGGGACTGATGAGAAGCAGGCATCTGAGAATGCTTTGCATTCCATCTGCAAGGGGATGCACAAAGATAAAAGACTTAATTTATATTCTATTTGGACATCAGTGAAATTTAGTTTGACAGCTTCCTAATTTGGCAGGAGGAGAGTATTGCCATGCATTTGCATGGCTCTTTTGGCACTGTTACGATGCATTCAATAGCCTGAGTCTAAAAATGGACCATATACAGAGATACAATACCAAGGATTTTTTTTTGAACATTCTTAATACATAAGTAAATTAAAGTCACTGCTACCCAGCATAATTACAATTTTTTTAAACCCTGGCAAGTCCCACGCAGTAAGTCTCTGGAAACTTGTGACTTTTACAGCAAACTAGCTACAAAAAAATAGTTTGAAGAAAGCCTCAAGTTACAGTATGACTCACTGCCATGGAAAATACTTTTCACTGGAAAACATACAAATTCTTGTTCTAGTTGAGAATTCTCTTTCCTTGCCACACCCCAAGAAGTTAAACAGTATGCTAGAGACTTTGTTTTTCTATGCACAATACCTTCTAGATGAGGAAATGTTTTCATTTTAATTTTGTTTCATTACTGGTCAGTATAAAGAGAAGGCTTTAGCATTACATTTCAGTATCTATGTTTTTAAAACTTCGTTTTTATGATCTGTATTTTAGAGATATACTTCACCCAGTTATCCCTTGCACTGAGCCCAATAATTGTTTTGGCCAAAGTAAAATTTGCTCATGAATTAAGCTTAGCTTCATAGATGCTACGGATTAATTTTCACTTTCCCAACTGGAGGTAGCAAAGCACTTGAAACAAAGTATTTTTTAAATCAATGTCAATGAAGTAATTATGAGTAAGACTGTATTTTGGATTCTACAGTAATAGCAGTCAGTTACCATTTTAATCAGCAGGTTTGTACTGAGGAGAGTACTAACAGACACGTAACAAAGATCTTAATTTCAAAGAAGACTGACTATACAGCCTACTACATTTTACACTGTAGAGACTTGAAACATTATTATGCTTCCTTAGAAAACATGGTGTACAAACCCACCACCCTTTCAAGGATGATTACTGCCTTTCTAGTATGCCTAAAAATCTACATTTAGGAAAGTTAGTGTAATTATCTCCTGATCTTCTAGTGCAGTGATCTTAAATGGTAGTATCTTCGTAAGCCTTCACCACTAATGAGCGTGAAGTGTTCAAAGACAAGTCTCAAAACTAAACAGTTGCCATAGTAACAGTTCAGAGCAAAACACTCCGTAAACTACTCCCTCTGCACTAAATGTCTTGCAAATCTTAGGAAGTCTCTCAAGTTCCCCAGAACTTGGAACAGACTTGCATCTCAGTCTGAATTATTAATATCTAACCGAGGCTTTTGTCCTGCTTTGACTTCGGTGTTTTCTTCTAGTTATGATCATTTTTTGATCTTTGAAACCAATTTGGGTCCTTTGCAGAGGACAGCTCTCGTTAAGACAGTGCCTTTGTTCCGCTCACCCCTGTTTGCAAAATGCTTGCTCATCAGAACAAGCGTTTCGGGGCAGCTACTATCCTGCACTACCCATACAGCACTCAGCAAAACAGATTTCATGATCTCATTTGAAACTTTTTAGGACTGACTACAGCCAAATCAACCACCCAATTAGCAACACTGGATTCTGCAGTGGCTCTGTGGGTTAACAGACCTGACCCTGTCCAAAGGCTGACATTACATCCAGAGTCTAAAGGAGCTTCAGTAAAGATGCTCAGCTTGTTCAAACTATTCTGCAAAATCCCCAAATGAAATCCACAAATCAGCTCCAGCATTTATTGTAATGCCTTAGTTCCTTAATGTTTTAACTCTGGATTACGTATAACATTTTAATTTAGCTGAAGTTTGGGAAGTAAGCGAGACTGAGATTATACTACTATCAAACTCTATGTAATCATTGACACCTAACGCAGTAGGAACTGATGTTCCAACCAACCCTTAGGCTCTTTCAGAACAAGTATATTTTTCTAAATCCAGAAAAAACAACCCAGCCTGCCCTATAAGGAAGCTGCTTAACCTTATTTAACCATTCAGAAAGTGTGGTAAACAGCACAATGACAAATTTGTAATTATTGAAGATGACGAAATTTCAGACAAACCTAAAAAAGCAAGGTTAGTAATTCAGTATTGGAAAACAAGAACATTCCTAAATTCAATTCACTAACTGCCAAGAGAAGAGATAAAACCATGTATCTCTTCCCACACAGCATTAGCCAGCTATAACCTGGGGCAGGAAAGAGATTCTCTATGGACATATCTCACCATTCTGATTTAACCAGAAATATCTATTCAGTGGCCATAAGGTACTCAACCAGACAGAATACTTCAGTATGCCACTTCTTATATGCTTCTAATAAGCTGTACTTATACTTGCAATATAGTTAAACATATACACTTACTTCATTCCATGCAGAAAAGTCAAGAATATTCTCTATTAAAAAAAAAGTGGCGCATTAGTAAGATCTTGTGTTTTAAATGCAAATATGGCAAACTTAGTATATGACCAGGCAAGCAGCTATTACCTGAATTCATGCACTTAGAATACAGCTGTAAAGTAGAGTCTCTCCTATAGAACTACCTCAACCCTACCTAAAGGATTAGGTCGCTCATCAAACTGCACTCAACAAGGACTGATACAGAGAGATGCAGTGACACTACTTCCATGCAGATATTAATACCACGCGCATGGGTGTGTGCAGAGGGTGGAAATAACACATGAGTTGGCCCTGGCTAGTCCAAATGCCATAGCAGCCACAAAACAATAAGCCACCGTAATGCTGACATGAAGCAGGCAAATTCCATGCTCTGCCTATGAAGTTTTTTCCCTAACAAGATGGAGCTGCTGCGATTCACACAACAAAGAATACCTGCTAGGATGACCCAGAGAACAGGAGGGAGACTATCACACAACAGATTCCCCTCCTCACTCTCTCCAACATGTGTTTGTCCAGAAAGCCCAATGCTGGGAGGTATGATCTCTCTATAAATAGACAAGGAGCCAACAGCAGCAAGGGAAAACAACTCTAAGATCAAGGACGAAGCTGGCTACTGCACAAACAATATGAGCTGATTATACGAAAAACCTGAGACTGAAAAGATTCATAGCCAGACGAGCAAGGCATAGCCTCCTGCAAGAATATCAGAGGTAAAAAGACAAAACAGATATGGTTCACTGAAAATTGCAACTAGTTTAAAGGACAGCAAAAGCAAAGGACACCCATTCCTTGTCCTGTTTTTTTCAATTTGCAATTTAAATATATATCTACCGTTGTACTAACTGTAAAGTTAAGTACGCTCTACAATAAGAAAACAGAAACCTATGAAAATAAGGCACTCTTAAGCTTTAGCTGTAACACTGCAAGTGTTGCTATCAGTTAGGTTAATTACCTTTTCTTCTGTAAAACTCTCATATTCCTTTTAAGTTAGATCAGATTCCATGGTTTATTTCAGGTTACAGATGGTCTATGTTACAGTTCCATCTGTTGCATCATCCCTAGGGTACATTTCCATGTCTTAACCTCTAAGACCCCAGGGCCAAAGACACAACCTCAGACCTTTCATCCATGCATGACTTAAAAAAGCAAAGCCACCGATACAACCCCAGGATAAGCAGAGCTCTGCTGAAGTGAAGATACCTTATAGCACTACTCCTTTCTTCCCCTCCACTTACAAAGGGGAAAAAACAATGTCACGGTAGCCAAGACAACACATGGGGTTGTACCAGTCCAACTCTTGCATGTAAACTTCTTTTGCAAGTAAGGTTACCATCATGATGTCTGTATACTGTTTTAGACAAGGTAAGGTATACAAAAGAGGCTGTTTGATGACTGGGCACTGAGATTAGCATCAGCCTTACACCTCTGCAATTGGAAAACTGCAGCAAGGACAGGGTGAATAAATGTCACTTTATGCAGCAAGAAGCTCATTAACATGAACTCGTAAGTCAAGTGAAGAGAATAAATCCTGATAGGCAGAAGAAAAGCCGCCAAAACCAGAAAACAGGAAAGTTTTGTAATGCAGAATAATTCCTTCCACAGCCCAGCCAAAGCAGCACCACACAGGAAATCAGATTCATTCACCTCCCAGATAGCTGAGCAAGTAAAGTAAGAATCAACTGTCTTTATATACAGATAGTGAACTTTGAAGTAACGTATGGCAAAGTTTTTCAAAATCTCTATGTAAGCAAAAGTCAGACTAAATCTAGTCTGGAACTAAAGATGGTGTTAAAGCCTTTCGGAACTGAGGAAGCTGTTGCGACTCGGTTAAGGCAATTTGGGCGAGCATAAATAAAACTCATATTCATTTGGTTTCATTGGTAACAGACCTGTCAGACAGTCAGTTAACGTGAAAAGGCTTTAAAACGTTTTAAAACCACTTAATAGCTTTATCCCCACAGTAAATGCTGCCTAACAAACATGGAATAGTTTCCATACTACTAAGCAGGTAGGAACTCAATAAGCTGGTTCATATTTGTACATTGGTTGCTTTCACTAATCTATTCTCTGAAACTGATCTATTAATAAAAACAGCCGTCAGCAACCACATGAAAAAGCAGCTTAACCAGTTTTATACCTTTCATAGAACCTGATAAAATCATTTACAAAGATTCATTATTTTAAGTAGGAACGGCCAGAGTACTTTTCAACAGTCATCTGTATCCAGCCATCTCATTTCCTGCACCCTGTTTGGTTTGTTTTAGTTCTTCAGGCAGCTGTGTCAGTGCAGTGAACAAGAGCAGCTGTGGTTTCCTGTTAGTGCTGGTC
>NW_009258219.1:759552-763457 GCF_000687185.1 Egretta garzetta
CCAGACGTAGAACTACTAAGTTTGGATCATAAGCAACTCGAGTTCCAACACACAAGAAAGCTGCTTATCTCCATGTTCTCAATGAGATGAGGCAGCTTCTAACTCATTTTCCTTTCCAGCAAACAGCTACGCTGCAAAAAACAGAGTCTTTAAAACCTGGACTTGTGTGCTGGACATACTGTGAAGCCTACCACTTAAACGGGTATATTCGTGACCGTTTTGTAAGGATTCCTAAAGCACAGGAGAGAAGCACAGCAAAAGAAAACAAATCGCCACCTTCTTGAGTTGCAAAGGTTTGCAACCCCTGGAGTAGGATTAAGGATTCATTTCTACAACAATTAAATAGGTAAGCACCACAGGACGCAACAAGAAATGTTATTTCTTGGTTGTCTCAATGAGGTAGAAAAAAACCCACAAGTTATAAACTGAAAAGAAAGCACATTTCAGTACTTAGTGCCAGTTTTCCTGAAAAGCTCTTCTCTTGACCCAATGAAGAATCACTTGCACTACTGTGTAGTGACATCTGTGTCCGACACGATCAAGCTGACCTGTGTTTCTACACTTGCTTTGGCGGGAGAGAGGGCAGTAGGATAAGCCATTAAATAACTTCCTATTTTGATTAACTATGCTTTAGATTCTTAGAACTAGAGTATTGAGAGCATCTTACTTCTGGAATAGAAATATGACAGTTAAGTTTCCCACCAAGGTGTAGAAGTTTGCCTATGCAAAAAAATGTAAGACTCATCTTGAATTTGCCCTCATCCAGCCCAACCCATGTGGTCTGCCATTCCATTTCTGTATCAGGCCACAGTCATCCATCCAGTCAGGAGCCTTATTTTCAAATCAGGCTTCTTCCGACGTTCACTCTGCTGAGTTATTTCTACTTGCAGGCAACAGAGAAGACAGCAGAGAAGGAGGTAAGGAAGGACTAGTCATCAAGGAACTGCTGCATTTCTATGGGTGGGTATCATCTCCAGGCACGTGCAAGTTTTAAACTTGCTTCATAAAGATCAACCTCATATTAAGAAGTTTGGCACTTTCCACATTTGGGCTAGACTACTAAGCAGGGGTTGAAGTTTCACTCTAGAAAAGAATGAGCAAGCAAAGACATTGAAGATGACGTCTGCAACAGAAAGGACATAATCTAACTGCTATAATGTTAAGCTAAAAAATTTAGTAGAAACAGAAGGTGCTGCTAAAGCGCAGATAATTCAAATGTTTATTTAGTCTTTTTTCTCAAGTAACTGAGCTATCTTCCACGTTTAGAGCATTTAAATCAAGATTTTTAAATTTGATTTACAGTACAAATTCTTCATTAGTTCATGGTTAAGTCTGTAAATGACCTTATAAACAAAAACATATACACAGAAGTAACACACAATCACTAATGAAGTATTTTGGTATGGTTGTATAAAAGAAATGAAGAACAAAATTAAAGGCAGACAGCCTTTAAAAGACCCGAAAACATTTGTTTTCCTGCATTCCATACCTGAATCTTAAACTGCACTTTGATCATTTGTCTAATCTGCATGCAGAACAGTATTTAATAGTCTTTCAACAGCATCTTATCCTTCAGCTTATTAGTAAGTAATAAATGGGCATATGATGTACTTTTTCTGCAAAGGCAAAATTGATTACAATTGATATAACATGTAAACCTCAAGAAGTACAAGAGATGAGCATTTGAAGTACAGTGCTCCTTAAAAGAATGACAGAGATGACAAAGCATCCCTACCTGCTAGCAATTACCTAGCAGTAACTAAAGACTGTCTTTTTCTTAGTATAAAATACAGATCCTTAAAAAAAAGGAAATTGGTATGGGAAACCCTATTTTATCAAGCTTTACTTTTCAGTAAATGCAAAGTTAAAGTTCACAATTCTGCATTTGAAAAGATCTGGAAGCTGTGTTCCTCCTACTGCTCTGCAAGCCTTCCAGATGCCAACTCACCCCTTCTTTCAAGAGGTGGCCTTGCGTCCCTTGCTGTTTCTTGCTGGTGTGACTGACCTGCATCAGACTGTGGACTCCACAGAGTGTGACACACTGACTTCAGCAAGATTTCCCATCTCATACTGTTATGGAGTTTGAGCTGTATTTCACTGGGCTTCACGGGTTTTCTCCCTGTGGAATCTGCTAGGATTCTAGTTTAAACATCACTTTTAGACAAAAGCTCAAGCTGTTGGTGCATTTCCAGCGGATCCGATGGAAATATCTTTACCACCCCTTTTCTTTGCAGTTCAAGTAGAAACATTCTACTTCCTCCCACCTTTCTTCATAGCAGGTTTCAAGCAGTCGATCTACACTTACCACACATCCCATTTAAATTTACTACAAAGCCAGATCTGTCCTCCAATAGCAAGCAAATTCCTAGAGAGCATTAGAAGGTGAAATCCATTTATGATCACTGCACTGAAAACAGTGGAAAGGAAATATCATTTACAGTTCCTTCCCTAAACCCACAGGGGGTGGGGAGCAGCACAGGAAAAGGACAAACTGCTGAGGCTTAGTATTTTCTTTAGCTGTCATTTCCAACTGCCTTAAAATTTACAGTTTTAACTTTCCCTAAACGCCCCAGTGTTTGCTCCAGCATCAGTGCAGACAGGCATAAGAAATGCTACTGAAAATCAAAAAATTCTGTTGAGGATTTAGTAATGTAGGTATCCAGAACGGAAGGTATCCAATCACCCAATTGGTGGTTTTTGTTCACACACAGAGTATTTTAGAATTTTTTGTTGTGAAAACATTAATTCTTTCAGTTCTGAGCAATACTAACGTGAAATATTAGAAGTTATCATATGTTAAATACTATCTTGTTACTTCATTTGCCACTGAACTGTATTTTGTTATGCAGGCAGGGATCTTAAGGGGAACACAGGCTATACAGTTCTATACAGACTTTTTGTAAGCAGCAGCAAAAAGTAACTTAACCTAAGCAGTGACAAAACAGAAGCATAATAACCATCAGTATTTTAAAAGAAATTATAGTGATGGCAGAGAAACAGTAGCTCCACACAGAGTAAGCTTCAGCCGTACCCAACTTCAGCTACAACTAAGTCTGATGCCAGTAACTCTTGTTCCAAGTAATCCCCATTAGTTATTTTGAGTTAGTCTCTTTTGGGTAACAATTAAACATGCCACAGGACGCTTGCTACATAGTTGGTTTCGGAAAGTTAGGATTATTTGCACTGCAAAGAGAAAAATTCCCATGTCATATATACACACCAGCTGAACTGATTATCAAGAACACATTTACCTAAGACCACCCTTCCTAGTCTATTCTAGGAGTCAGAGGTCTTCATTGATAAGATATCGTTGTGAAAACTCTTTCTGCAACTGTCATTATTTACCATAAAGCTGGTCTATGCTGAAGAAAAAGAAACGCATTTACAGACTATAGCAGCTCCACTGAACTGTCCACAACAGTCAGAGCTCCCACATGCATTTACAGACTAGCAGCTCCGGTGTGAGACAGCCCTGAAATGGTCTCCGACACTGAACTGTCCACAACAGTCAGAGCTCCCACATCAGTTATGCTGCAGGACATCTGTATTTGTTTTTCAAGGAAATGCCGTCTATCCCAGACTAAAAGGGAGCTCAGTTCCTCTGCGATCAGAGCAGATCCCACGGGAGCTCAGCTCTGCTCAGCTCCTGTGGGATTCACCATCCTGGCCGGTCCCTTTGCACAGGCACGCCGTTGGCCTCACCTATGCCAAGTCAGTTTTCCCTAGAAAAAAAAAATAAAAATCACTTTTGGCTCTTCCTGCATACGCAGCTGATAACTGGGAAAACTTGTTATTGTTCCTCTACCGACCTTTTCTGGGTGAGCGCTCGGGTTTTGAGAACACAGCAGGCAGCGTGCTAAGGGGCGGCTTCTGCAGCTGCCGGCTCAAGCGCGGACGCCTCGGCT
>NW_009258219.1:764757-793654 GCF_000687185.1 Egretta garzetta
GGGGCCCGCTGGCGAGGCGCTGCTCGGCCTGCGCTCCGCTCCCCTCCCCTGTGCTGGGAAAGCGGTGTTGCCGGTGAAGAGCCCGGGACCAGCAGCCTTCCCCAAAGCCCGGGCGTGAGTCTCCAGCCGCCTTCCAGTCCCTCTCACGGGGACACCGGCGTGCACCGGGCCGGGGAGGCCTGGCCCGGCCTGGCTGTCACATGCTGCCCCTCTGCTGCGTTAAGAACGCGGCCCCTGGTACCGCCAGCGCACATCCAAGCTGGGGCGCTTTCACCCGCTGCAGTACGCAGAATTCTTCAGGCAAAGCGCGGTTTGTGCGAAGCCCCCTGTTGAAGGGAGCCTGCTAGGAAAGCCCGGCTTGTCCAAATGCATTTAACTGCCCTGACAAGAGGGGAGAGAGGCTTCCTGTCCAGCTTTGCCTACTCGGGTGTTACGTTGGATGTTGCCTTTTACTGGGTCTTGGCCCATTAAAGGGAGTTGGGTTTTATGCAGCTCAGACTTTTGAGTATGTCTCTAACAATATTGCTTTGAACTGTGTGAGATCTGCTCTCAGAACATGGGAGACAGTGTGTGGCAGCATTTTTACTGGGTTTGTTTTAGAAGAAATAAGTGATTTGTTCACTTCCTGTAGGATTGGTCTGCTAATTGGAAAATAAAGGGGTTTATTCCTGTTTAGGCATGTGGGGTACTAATGCCCTTAGGGCAGGAATAACCGGGAAGTTGCCTTATCTCAAGGGGAATCTCTCTAACTACTGTGGGCACCCAAGGGCTGTGTTGCAAGGCTTGTGGGAAAGTAATACATCCTCCATGTGTATTTGTTAGTAGGAAGCTTAGTCATAGACTCTTTCAAAATGCTTTTCAGGCAACCGATATCCAAATTTTATCTTTGTAATGTGTTGTTTCTCTATCCTAAGATTCCTGAGAAGTTGTCTTGAGGACCAGTAATAAGGAAAGTGGTTGCCTTTTATCTGTCATGAGGATGGTTTATAGCTGTAGTCTAGAGAACAAAGATCCTTGATAGTAAGTGATACGGAAACAAAAGCAAGGAAGGAGCTTGTTCTAAGCCAGTTTGTTATTTGGGTGTTCCCACAGGGCTTCAGAAACAAACTTGCTCACTTACATTTTTCTCTCCATACAGTAGGTGGTTCAGAGATTTCTACTGTGGTGTTCGTTTTCAGTTCACAGAATTGTAATGTTCTCGGTGGTTGTATTGGTTTTGAGCTAGCATTTGATTTCAATCATCTCCAGGTTCTCATTAGCTAAAGCTCAAATTCTATACAGGTGCTTAACTTTTACAAAAGTGGAGGAAAGAAGGTGGTGAAAAGTATTGTGGCAATTAGTCCTTATCAGGTAATTATTTTCACCTGGTTCTGTAGGCTACTTAAAATACTATTTCACAGACACAAAAGGTTGAATGAAAAAACAAGATTAACCACTTTGCTTAAGTGTTCAAAATAAGGTTAACAGTGCTTAGCTCCTGTCCTGCCTTCAGCTGTGGCATCTCTAATTTATGAGCTTCACTCGACTATCAGCTGCTCACAGTACCAGGCTGTTTGCAGTACACAGTTGTGAATGTATTTGAGACTGAGTATGGGACGTGGCGGTGTAGGAACACAGTGGATCTCTCCGTGGGTTCAGTCACACAATTGTATTTGGAGTAATGGCAGCACCACAGCGGCCCTCTTTTCTAAATGAGACTGTATTTCAGCAAAATATTCAACAAGCTGTGTGCTGAATGCTAAGAATAACTAAATGAGTATGTTAAATTTCTTAGTCTTTAAATAGCATAAATGAAAAAATAGCTAGGGATTTTTGTTTGCATGTTTTTATGAATGAAACCATGTGTACATTTTACAGACACCTTGCCAGCCTCAGCAGGTCCATACCATATCTTTGTTTGCTTCAATTCCCTTGTGGAGGCAAGAGTAACCACACCGCCTGAGGGTATTCAAGAAGAATAAGAACAGGAGTCATATACCCCATTCTGATATTCTTACATGGCAAGTGGTGAGCAGTTGTAGCAAAATCTGTTTGTCAGAGGAAATTCAACTTTGCATGCTTTAGAATGAGTTCTAGCAGGTATGAAAGTGGTAATTGCAATAATAAAAGATTAACTGTATCTTCCTTGTTCTTGTGTAGCATATGGGGTGCCATTCAAAGATTCACATTTGAGCAGCATCACTAAAGAAAAAAGTTTCTTGGATGGATGCAAAGGTAACTTTTTGTCTTCACAACCAGAAGTTTCACTAACTTTGTTAGTTTTGTACTGAATGTTGGTCTTAGGCCTGCATCTGAAGAGAGTGATACACAGCGGAAATACAGTACCTGTGTGGTAGGAACTGTCTGTAGATTCATGGACTCTGCAACTAGGTCATATTTAAGTGTGTATACATGATAGATTGGTATGAGTCTTTATTTAAAAATCTGTGAAGTGTGGGAGAGAGAGACAGAAAAAGTTGATTTAATTTCCTAAGCTGCTTCTAAAAAAATCTTTATATATGATTTTAACATTTTTTTTATTATATATAAGAACAATAATAAATACTATATTGTGCTTCCTGAAGCAAGCCACAGTTTTAAGGTGTAAATTCTCAATTTCATAGCAAGTGGAGTCAAATTTATTGTGTGTCAAACTTTAAAGTTTTATTGAAAAAAGTTATCTCAGACAGGCATCTGGTACTTTCTGCTTCAATTCATATTATTTGAAGTATTAGAGATTTGAGAATATGTAGGTGACTGGGATAATCTTTTGCCTATGTCTAACATCATTAATAGTGGTGTCATAAATGGAAAAAATATTTTTATTAAAATTAAAAAGGTCATTTAGGTTCAGCTTGACATTCTCTATCAAAGTTTGTCGATTTGGCTAAAATGTTCCTAGGACGTACCGGTACTGGATCCTCTCAGAAGCCTGGATAGCTATCCCCAGTTTGCATCCCAGTCTCCTTAACAGCTCACTAAAGTAGGTGAGCAACAACAGAGAAGCTGGAAATCAGGAATCCTCACAAGGCTCTGAATAACTCTGCCCCTTGCCTGGCTAAGCCCCTTTGAATCCAGGCTAACCCTGGGATTGCCTCCAGTTCAGAGGCTTCAGAGTCTGAACATCCATTAGACAACATGCTCAGGAGGAAAGTTGATCCATACGTTGGGCAGAGAACTAATGCCTTTCTGAGGTAAACAAATTTTCTTCTGGGAACAGAAATGGATTTTGAAATGCTCTGCAAATGGAATTACAGTTGTTTCAGCAAACTTCATTTTAAGCTGTCAGCCGTATCACATGAAGCATTTGGCAGTTCTTACTCTGTGCGTAAAGAATTGGTTGAGATAAAGTCCAAATATTTGTAACACTTACATATGAAGACATTTTTCCCTAGTGATTCCAGAAATAATGTGGCAAATTGTAAAACTGAGGTTCTAGCCCTGTGGGATAATTTAGGATATTATACAAGTTGAAGCATGTTCTTGTTCCCCTTTGAATTGCCTGTGTGACCTGTATGACCGTGTTTCCCTTCCTCATTTCACCAGAAGTTGCAAAAAAGTGCTTATTTTTCTTGGACTTCAGTGTTGTGCTGTATTGCTTTATGTAGACCTTAGTAGTGTAACTACATAGCTGAGAGCTGGGGTTATTCTCTTACCCCAAACTTGCTGAAGAAAAACTGTTCAGCCTCTGAGTTAGCAGATCTGTGTATGGCTGAATAATAGTTACTGGGAAAATGGGAGGGTATGAATCTGTCAGGAATACTAACTGTAGTCCTATTCCTATTCCTCTTGGTTGAAATCCTATGCATGGCTCTGTTAAATAGAGGGTATGCCGGTAGGCAGCGAGTATGTAGGACTTCACAGTAATCCTACTGTGCTGGAGCTGCCTGCATATTGTGCCAAAGGATGCTAAAAAACTGCCAAATAGCAATCTGCTTTTTTTGCAGATCTTTATCTTGAGATACTCTCGAGTCTTGTGGATTGTATTTTCCACCTTCACAATGCATTAAAGTAAAACTTCATGTATAATTATTTTTGGCAGGGGATGCGAAAGTAGGGATGGCTGTTACTTTATCTGCAGGAAAATGTTGTACTAGCGTTCAGTCTTCAAAATAATGGGGGTAACGCTGGTAAAGCATGTGTTCTTTTAAATGTGTATATTTTTATAAAACAAATACATTACTGCCTAAAGAATATAAGGAACGATTAATGTAATCCAAGCTTCATTTTAATTCCAAATTTGTGAATAAGTTGTTATACTCCAAGTGCCACATTTCTTGGTTATATTCTTCCCTTTTTATGCCAAGCCAGTACACGATATATATATTACAGGGGTGAAATGAGAAGTGTGGCACAGTTGTCTAGCTCCAGTGTTGCTACAGGGCTGGCTCTGTAAGATGCTATTACAGGCAACACATGAATTAGGTGAATCCCAGAAGATTGCTTTAATTTGTGACCTGTCTCTAAAAGCACTTATACAAAATGAACACTTGACTAGAAATCTTCATTTCAGGCATCTCTTTACAACCAATTAGAGACTGAAGCTGATGAAAAGCTGTTTCACTGGCAGCATAAGGTATAAACGCTTAGATTTATTGCTTTGGAGACTAAGGGGGTGCCAGCTGAATTTAAAATTCTGGTTAAGACCTATGAATCCCTTAATGGAGGTCTGTGAGATAATTTTTCTTTCCTTTATAAATAGCTTCAGCTGTGTTCAGCCATAGCAAAGCTGGAGAGCAGACTGGTAGATCTTCATTTGCTCTCTTTGCCTTGATACAAAGGAACCTGGATTTGGTGGTTTTCCAGGCTGGCTGCAGTTCTGCACGTGCTGTGCAAATCTGAGATGTGCTTTCTGTAATACTGCAGAGTTGGAGAAGAGGTATTTGGATTATTTCCTGTTGAGATAAAGGTTTAAAGCTTCCGATACTTTGTGTTGTTAGTGAGATGCTTAGGTACCCGTGGTCTGATTATCTAACATTATTTTTATGTATTATTTTGCATTAAATTTGAGTGTTCTCATGATTGCTGATTCAAGTATAAGCTGCTAACATCTTGTTCATATGTAAATAGTAACTTTTTTGCTTGTCTAAAGCACTGTAAAAGTAGAGAGTGAAACTCCTAAGTGTACAAATAAAGTAGGAAGTTGGTAGGTTTAGCCTAGTAAGGACTTCCTTTAGGAAATGCTAGTCTGAAGTGAGAGTCTTGTTCTTTATGCTTGCGGCATTGCTACAAAAACAATCAGTAGCTGAGCAAAATAGTATTTAAATTTATTTAAACAATCATAAGGTGTTGTTTTTTTTTTACTTTTTCAAACTTCTGCAACAAGATATAGTTCTTATTTTACAATTCTGGCAATAGAATTATTAGGCTGTTTCCAGAATATAAATTTGACAGGGATTCCTAATTTTCTCAGTGAAAGGTACTTCAAAAGCCCTCAGTAAGTGGACTAATTACCAACATTTCAGAGCAAGAGTCAGAGGGCAGCTTCATGAGTTTTAAAATGTTAATAATTCTGCTGCAGAAGTCAGAAAATATTGAATAATGTCTGATAACTACCTCATGAGTAAATACAGTTTTGATTGCCATGAAAAGTGGTGGTGCTTATGTTTATCTGCTTTAAAGACCTTCTGTCTCCATCTGTTTATATTGTTGCTGTGCATGATGACTGAGGTTGGCAACTGGTTACTTCAGCTCTGACAGAACAGATATAAAAAGCTCTTCGTGTATACAGGAGATAATGTCCTCATCTCTTGTTTAGGCGGTCTATAGATATGCAAAAAAATTCTGTGACATGTTTTGGTACCGTTACTGTCAATATATTACTAATAAGGCATTGCCAGTTTATATTAATTGAGGAATACAAAATATGCTTTTTATAACACTTGTTTCCTGTAATGTCACTTCAGGTTTTCAGAGGGGTGGGACAAAAAGTGACTTTGTCTGGAGGCTGTAGATCTGGTGGGAAGCTTACTGAAGTCAATAACAACTTTCATCTGATTTCAGTGGCCTTTCTGTCAACGTGGCCCTTCATGAAATGATGGAGGCTTTTGCAGGTCAATGTGAAGGCTTTTCCTTTCTCAGCTCCTGTATCAGTTAGAATCTGTTAAAGCAGCTGGTTGTTGTCTTTGTGGAATAATATTTAGATTTTGCTTGGGTTTTCTTCATTTCTAGCTTAAAAGACAGAAGAGGGGATGATGCAGTTGGCGAACCCAATATATTTGAGACTCCCATCTGTTAAATGAGAAATTAGCTGATGATAAAAGCTAGTGATGGGAAAGCTGACAGGTATACAGGCATAAAAACCTTCACAGACGCACTATGGGTGTGCAAGCTTTGTTCCCTTAAATAAAGTTAGGAGGGAAAGAAAGTCCTTTTTCAGTTTATTTCCTGGAAATTACACTATTTTTTAGAGAATTGCTGGCTATTTTAGTCAACGCAGTAAACAACAGATAGTAGAAAGTATGGTTTGCCAGGAGTGAGCTAAGACTTGTTTGAAAGTAACATTTACAACCGAAATTGATGCTTTTTGCAACTCTTGGTGGCCTTGGCTGTCTGGCTGAAAATTATACTGAAGATCTTAACAGCCTGGAATCACAGCATCAGAGACTGCCATCCAGTTTTTTCTTGCTTTAATACTCAGTTGACAATCAGAAGTTGTTGACATAAAGTGCGTATTGTTTAAATAACAAACATTAAAGCTCTTATGAACTAGAGAATACTAGTCTTCTGTAGTGCTTTTGTTTGCATTTCTGTTAACAAAATCAACTTTATCCTCTTTCACTTTGGAAGACTGGTTATGGAAATCTATATTGTTAAAATATGTTTGAATGCTTAATCCTTTGTGAAAGATGGTGGTGGATGAAGCCCAGATACAGAGGATTTAAGAATTGCCTCAGGTTTGTTGGTATGATTGAAATTGGCGTTGTTCATCAAAAAAGTCCAGGAGTACATTGGCTGGTATTTTTCAACACATTATGGATTTCCTTAAAATAAAAAAATCACTGGTTATGCTGGATGCTAAAAATGCTTATGTAATATTTTTTCTTCGTCGGCTTTCACAGACCTCAAGATTGTTCATGGTGCCCCCTGGATGTAGGGATCCAGTGCAAAAAGTCACACTCAGCTTATCCCAGAGGAATCTCAGAATGGGAAAATAGGTCAGAATAAGAAATACTTTTGTTTTAATTAAATTGTCCCATCTCGAGCACATTTGAACAATTTTTGAAAACACTATAAAAAAAGAGTTAGATTTTTTTGGTCCTTTTGGTCTGTCTTCTAGTTAAATGACTTGGTTTATTAATAATGTCCTTCTGTGGAAATGCTGGAGTTCGAATTGTATGTTATACACTGTGTTTAGGTGCCCATATGGCAATCATGTTTAATGTATAGCCATGCAGTGTCAGACCTAAGTGCCAGCTTATGGAGTTGTGGTAAAACCTGGACAGACAAAATCTGTGTACCCTGGAATATCTTCTGGAGGTGTTGTTGCTGTCATTATTGCTTGGTGCTGGTGTGGGAGCAGTGGACACCTGAAGGCACAAGGGTGGGATGGGCCTAGTGGTGTCCAGAGATGTGAGGAGAATCCAAGGGATATTGGCGGTTGACATGGAACGGTTTGCAATTGCTGCCATCAACCATCAGCACTGCCACAGAATCTGATTTAGATAAGCATTTCTTTTAACTAAGAAGCTGAAGATTTAGTGCTGTTTTTCTTGATTATTACTTATTGTCTGCTCTCATCAATGTTGGCAAGATAATGCCAAATTTATCTGTTCTACTTTCTCTTCTGTTTTTTTCCTTTGAAAGCCAGTAGATTGAAGGTAAGCTTATTTTGAAATACTAGTAAGGTAGAGCCTCTGCACATCATTGGTAATAGATTTTCTGATTTCAGAAGTAGTGTTATATTGCTGTCATATGACTAAATAAGTTAAAATCATCATGGAATTTGTAAAAGCTTATCTTGATTTCTTTCATCTTACTGTTTTTTCAGATAAGCTGGTGTTTGACTTAATTTAGTAAAGGAAAACTAACTAGCAATCTAAATGTATGCTTTTAGCTTGTTCACAGTTACCCTAAGACATCAACTTTCTTGAACAAGGATGTATGCTATATGTTCACCTCAGGTTTATAGTCTACATTAATATTGTGGCAGTTGTATAAATAAACATAACATTGGGCTATATAAGCAGAAATTGAGCTACTTCCTCATGTGACGAATACCTCATGAAGGTAATAGAGGAGAAGGAAGGAAAAAGAAGCTGGTCTCCTTCACTGCTCTGTTCCCCCGTATACTTTATGCCTCACCTACCAGTGAACCCATACTTGTAGTGCAAGTCCATTAGTGTTGTTTAGGTTTAATTTATTCTTGTTTATTACATGGCTAATTCAGTGAAGGTTATTTTAAGTCAAAGAAATTAATGGGCCTGTTAACTGAAAGAAAAAAGATATCTTATTTGGCAAAACATTGTACTCTCACCACCTTTTTTTCCCAGTGTATGAGTCTTAGTCATATCAGAATATAGCGCGCTGTCTCAGGACTTAAATTGAAAGTAATTCTTAACATTTTGAAAACTAAGGCTTAGTTGTATGGGTAGGTTCTGCACAATATATAAGGTGAGAGAAAACCTCTTTCAAAGAGTGTATAATGTTCAGGAACTAAATAAAAAAAAAGTAACACTGTGTGTCCTGTGTTAACTTTGAATCATTTCATTATTTTATGCTGGTGTAAGTCAACACCTGAGACCTCAAGTAAGGAATAAAAGCATTTGACCAAGGAGGACAGTAAGTCTTGTATTGCAGGAGGAGAGAAAATTGCAGATACAGAAATGGGATAACCAGCAATAATGAATATTAAAATCTTAATAGGTAAGCTGAAAAACTGAGATGAAAAGGATAGGGTTTGTGACTTATCAAAAAGGCAAAGGATTACACAATGGGGAATGGTAGTCCAATGTTTAGAGTATGAGTATGAAAGATTCACACAGGGTGAGTTCTCTACTTGTTTCAGCTTACTCTGTGAGGCAAAGTAAATGATTTAATTTTTCCTAGCCTCAGTTCCCATAAGAAAAACAGCTGATAATTTATTCCCTGCTTCTTAAAGGTATGGGGGAGGACAAATACATTAAGTATGGTTTGGAACTGAGCTGGTTGTGCAAACTTGTATGGTCCTCATATCTGAATGAATATAGGTCAGAAATTACAGAGCGTGGACAGTAGTTATTCTCAGTGAGAAACTCGTGGAATTTGCTTTTCTAATAAACTGATACAGTTTTTCTTTTCTGTCAAACTTAGGTTTTCTCAAGAAGTACAGGAAAGTCTTAGATTGTCTTCTAAGTGATAAATAAAATACTTCTTGTCTTGAATGTTTACCCTTTTCAGAGCATATTAAATTTGCTCAGTTTTTTCCTTGTTAGGAACAGAAGTGGTGAGCTCTAATGGAATATACAGTTTAGTCATTTTATGTTGAAGATAATGAAAAATGTAAGTCATGTAGGATTTTCCAGGTTCTGTTGGATTGAAAGAATCCATAGAAATTAGTGTTAGAGAAATAAGCAGAAGTTCTCTTGGAATAACAAATCTATTTGTAGCTGCCTCCTTAAGCTACTTTAATGTGTCAGTTTGGATAAAAGGAGTGATTGTCAAATACATTGCATATGTGTTTTTCCAGCAGATTTTATTTCCATTATTTCCATACCACATGTTTAATGTCTCTGGAAAAAAATCAGTCTTTCAGCAAGTCTTCATCCAGCAAATTGGATGTTGACAGGTGAAGAGAAGGTAATACAACTTGACACGTGACTATATTTGGTTATAAAAATGCGAAGTAAGGTGAAATTACTCAACGAACAAAGGAAATACATACTGGAATTGGCATGAGTGCTTTGGGAACGTGCCAGTGCGGATATGATCATCCCTTTTTGGTGATAATGTCAGATCACCTTCTTTAAAGCAGTGTAATGTCTTGAGCTTTATCTGCACTTGGTTTTTTTGATTTTTGTTTTCCCATCATAGATCATAAGAGAATATAAAACCTGGAGATGAGGTGGACCAAGGTGACTTTGTCAGATCTTTAACTGCATGGACTGCTAATTCTAACTGACCTGTTGGCAGTACAGGCATTGCAGTTTAGCTGTTCCCCAGTCTTCTGTGTACAGCAATGTAACCCCAGTGGACAGAGCTCTGTCTTCTCAGGCATGAGCCTGTCATTCCTACTGTATGATAATCAGTCAAGATCAAATCCCTTATTCCACTAGTGCTTGTAAAGCACGACTAATCCTAAAGATCAATGACAAGCTTTCTTCCAATAGTACTGCTCTCGACATCTAGTTCTTGACCTGAGAAGTCAGTATTGCCTTCTTTGGATAATGGGATCAGACTACTCTTGAATTATCATGAGTGCTGTTATTAGTATGAAGTGTGGTGGCAAATTTCTATTGTGGAGCCTGGAACTAGACTGGAAATATAATGTAATGTGTAAAACCCTAGATAACTTTTAAATTATTACACAGTTCTTAATTCTTTCATACATTATGATGTTACCTCTTCCCTCTTCTGTGTTTGCCTTTTTTTAATGAGGAATACAATTTAAACAGACACTGCTTTGGATGACTTTCTTCCCAGCTTCATCAAATCAAGTATTTGCACGTGCTTATTTGGTGAAGATTAAAGCCTTCCATCCATCCCCCATCACTTACTAATTTTTTTTCTCACTGTGATCTGACTATTCAGTTTTTTGCATGGTTTTTCTATTGGTAGCTGCTGTTCATAATATATTGTATAATATAGTATAATGCCATACAAGTTCCTGTTGAGAAAAGCTTTCAGTTAACATATTAATATTTTGGTTCTCACTTGTCACTGAATTCCTTCTATTTAATGAATGAATGCTACCTTTGTTTTGGGGAAGATGCCTTCAATTATTTTTTTTAATCTGATTTCCATACCATAAACTGAATCTCCATTTGTTGCTTTTTAGATTTGTGCTGACAAACGTGGTAATTTAGCAGTTTGGTTTTGTGTGTTTTTATTTTATCTCTTAGATTTGTTCTTCTGCTCCCATGTTTCATAATGATTAAAATGAAATGTTGCCATATTTCATTTAATGTTTGTTGTTACGAGATCATGGCTTCTAAACTGCCATTAATTTGGATGGTATATTAGTTTTAGCTGCAAGATAAAGCTTTATATAGTGTAAACATTGGTATAGTTCTTGCAATGAGATGTCAGGTAACTCAGAACATTAGCTAAGATAGAACAAACTGTACTGCTTTTTGAATTCCTTTCTCTCCAGTCAGTTGTAAAGGTTACAATCTCTGGAGAAAGATAATGGGTCTAACTTTAATGTAATAGCTTTTTGGTTTTCTGCTTTATCTGCTAATTTTAACGTCTTTTAAAGTAAGCTCATATAAACAGGTTTTAATGTTAAATTTATGGGAAGGACAAATCCAGTATGTATTTACTCATTTCCTGTTACATACTCAATGCTTGTCAGTGGCTGATTATCTGTATTCCATGTGCTTCCTAAGACAAGCAAGTAAAATCTGGAGTTACTCAAATCATTAGCTAAATACATAGCATAGCTTGATATGGAATGGATAGCAAGTTCCCTGTATTTCTTCACCTCCCTGCATTAATCATAATTTATTTTAGCTCTTATTTTCCTCTTTCAGGTCTTTGCAGAAGGTAAAGTTCAGCTGTGTGCATGTGAAGCTGAAGTACTATGAGTCACACATAGTTGTAACTGTCTTTCTATAAAAGTAGACATAAAATAAGAGGAAAAAGATTATTCAGAGCTACTTTAGTACCAAACTAATTTGTGTATTGGGCAATTAAATGGATCTCTTCTTAAAAAAATACATTTCTAGCATGGACACTGCCATTTCTCTTCTATATGAAATCTTCCTACCAGTGTTTTTTTAAAATATTTTCCTGTAAACTACTGTGATTTTAGCTTTGTATAGCAGCTCACATGGTTGTGTGGATAAAACTTAGCTAGTACACTAAGTAGGCATGTTGGCCTTGTGTACGCTAGCAGTCATACTGTTTCCATCCTAGTAAAGATCAAGTACAGAACTTTTTACATTTGGCATACAGGAAGAAATTGTATTTGCAAACAGGGTTGCAGTTCCAGTACAGAAAGTATTAAGTAAACGATGAGGTGAGCATTTGTTAAATCTCTAGTCTTGCCTCATTATATTGAATTATACTCAGAAGCAATTTATAGTTTTACTTCAGCTTGGAGCAGCTTCTGCATGAAGACAAATGGATAAATAGATAAATCTCTCTGGTTTCCATCCTCAAGCCTTCAGACTTCAGGAGCTTTGAAAATTACATGTCCTTCATGGGTTTGTATTGTTGCTTTTGTCAATATAGTTTGGTGGTAAGATTGATCGTCCAGAGTATGAGCTTGTCCCTGAAGAAAGGTGCTGTCCTCTAAGTGGGTTGATGGTGTGTATGAATGTGTTAAGTCTGCATATACTTAGCTGGACTTTGTCCCAAACCACATCATGGAAGAGTTAGGGTGGGCAGAATATTCCCAGGTATTAAAACAGTGAAGGGAAAATAAATGGTGTTGAAGACTTTTTCAGTCAGGCAGATAGGGTTGGTCTCAACCCCTTAGTGTAATACACCTCAAAAATGAGAACTATGTAGTACTGCAAGTAATAAAATAATTTGTAAAAGTTAGTGAATTAAAGACAACTGACTGAAGGTACACAGCAGTAGTCATATTAGCATGGTACAGCAAATAATCGAGGTATTGCCTCTAACAAAAACAGTGAAGAAAATGATGCATCTTTACTGAGAACATAGGTACCAGAAGATTTCTGTCGGTGGTTATGCTGCGATGCACTATGGCTTACAGCAGTAGAGGGAGGCCTAAGGTGACACCATATCCTGAGTTTTTTTGTTTTGCTTGAGGTGTTTTCAGACAGCTGAATTATAATGGAAAAGGGTAGATACATGTGCAGGCCATATAAATCAATGTTTCCAGCATTTGTTTCACAGATTTTGTTCAATTGTGATTATTTCATTTAACTTTTATGGGCATAGTAGGACAGAAACTGTGATCTACAATTTCTTTGACATATAATCCATCAAATTATTTTGAATAACTAGTCTAAGTGCCTAAAAGTCTGAGAGAAAAATTACCCCTTTGAAATAGGGAAATTTGCATCTAAAAGGCACCTTTGGCTCAGTCAGCTGTGTTGATAGTTACTCAGTGTCACCTGTTCTCTGTTAAAGCTTAACCGGTTTGCTAAACTAACATCTATCTAAACCATTGAAATGTAAAGGCTTATATATTAAAAAGCTAATGCTAATTTCCTTTATGTGTCACGTCTTAATTTTTTGCTAGGTAAATGCTAAAGGACTTTAAAACTTGCTTTCTGTTTCCAGGTGCTTCACTGTAGTTTTCTCTAACTTAAAACACTCCGAAATTTTTATCTTTATTTTTCTGCAGTGTTCTAGTAAATTAACAACTTTACTCCTTAGCCATAACACCTGTGAAAGAGCATTCGCTTGGCTGACATTCATATGGTTCTATAAAGAAGTTGGTAGGTATGTTGCTTCTGTAGCCACAATAAGGAGCAAACGTGTGCAGTGAACCATCCGAGATCTTCATAGTGCTGTTCACTGTTGTGTGGAGCCAGCTTGGCCCAAGTCTGAAGGTTATGTTTCCTTAAGGGAGCTTTATCTCTGAAAAAGTCTTAAACCTCTCAACTTCTGGACAGAAGAGTTTGTCTCTTTCAGTTGTTACGGCTGAAGTGTATTCTTGGGGTGTGTGCGTAGCATGTGCAATAGGAAGATCCTAAAATAACCTGGAAATTTCTTTGCATTTTCAAGAACAGAAATACTAGAGTTTTGGATATAAAAGTCAGTGCTGCCATGTAGTTAACATCTGTCAAGTGTTTTGTTTAAAATAGAACGCTTACATCAGAAGCTTGTGTTACAAACTTCCCTTTTGAGACTTTGGATTTATGGAAATTTTGTGTGAAGCCATCTTTTATCTTCCTCAGATACAAAAGTATTGGGGAGATCAGCTATTTAGTATATCAGATCGCCAGTTAGTTTGAACCTCAAAAAGCCACACTAATGACACCACGTGAAAAATACAGCTGCATGCTACAGAAATAGATAAAATGCACAGAATGTGGCTCATGGTGGGGAAAGAATAGAAGAGGCCTGGTGCCATAGGTTCAGTCCTGTCAAAAAATACTTGCTGTTGTTTCTGCTTACAGGAAGGTTAAATATTTGCTCTCCTGGAGAGATCCTGCATAAACAGTGAGGAGGTAAATGAACTCCTGATTGAGCTATTGGTCTAAAGAGGTCTTGTGGGCTTATATGCCATCTGGCTTCTTCTGGAGCTGCTTGTGTAGTTTCTAGTTTTGCACAGCCTTGGAGCACATCTTGATGTAGTGATGACTTGTATGTTCCTAGTATGACTTCTTTGAGGGAGTGGCTGGGTGGTTTTTTTTTAGTTAACAGGCATCTAACTCGAATTGTTTAGTGATGCTGAGAAATTAAAAAATAACCCCACTTGCCTGAAATGCAAGAGGAAGTTCGGGTTTTGTTTAAAGTCTACGGCTAACTTGTGAAAGGCATTTTACTAACACTAGGAGACTACTGATTTATCCCACCAAAGTAAACGTATGAATGATACCTTTTCAACAGCCCATCTCCTACAGTACAAAAGCACAAGCATAGCATGCTTACCTACAGATGTTGTCCCAAACATTGATGATACCCCATTTTTGTCCATGCATGTGCAGTCAGCATCCAGTTTTTTGTTATAAAACTTCATCTTTTTTGAGTAAGGCTTTTGTAAAGGTGAGACAATAAGTGGTAGCTTTATATTGTAAATTCTGCCATAGCGTGGAAGCCATATACAATACGGCAGAGTAAATTTTCTTTCCCAAGCCACTAAAGCAACTGCAATTGAGAGAGCAGCCTTTGTGCTATAACCAGTTAATCCCAGTGATGTATGTAACTGTTGTGGAACATGGGTTCCAACAACTTTCATAATGTGAAATACCAGCTCACGTGATTTAAGCCTAAATAAGAATCTTATTTTTTTTTAGAAATAAACTGGATTTGTGCAGGAAGATGTACTTGATTGGTATTATAATGCCTGTTGCATATTCTGGCATTTGTTTTATTAAGTCAAGCTGAAAGGTATTTGCTGTTCTGGAAATAGATTTTTACAGAAAAACTATTCAATCAAAACCCAGTGAATTGTTGCTCAGTTTAGAAAAAAGGTCTGTTTTCCCTATTGGTCAAAAAAAAATTAGTTTAAGAAAACAGACAATACGTTTAGAAGAAGAAAATAAAAGCTGCTGCTAGCCTGATACCTTAGTTTTTTATCTTTTGAGACTAATAAATCAAACATACAGGTAGTCAATCTGATGGAAGTAGAGCTACTATGATGATGTTTCTTTGACCGGTTGCCTCTCTTTCATCTTAGGTTCTATATTGTTTTATCAACCTCAGTTTATCAGAAGGTTTAAGTCATCAAATAGATTTCATTGGTAATAATACCTGTGGACAGTTTTCTGCAGACTTAACCATTTTTCTAAAAAAAAATTGCGATGGTGTCATTCTAACGTTGTGAGTTTTTTTTGAAAATGCTGAAATATCTGGAAGAATATCTTTCTCGACAGAAGGTACAGCAGTTTAGTTGTTTAAATAGTTCTCAAAAATAAGAGTTTGGGGAATGAGTGTTCTTCAACAAAACGTGCACAGCGCTTTCGTGTATCTTTGACCTTTTACCTTTATCTTTCTTTCCTACTCAAAAGGTCAGTGTTCTTCAGAACTTTTAACTTCTTTTGTTTGTAACAGCCACCGTATGCTCGTATCTCCTTAATTATGTGGTTTTATGTAGTGTAAAAGAAAAAGCAATAAAGTTAAAAGGCGATCTTGCAAGGCAGAAGGGCAGCGAGGAGGGGATGATCAAGTTAATCACAAAAGCCTGCTACCTTTACTCCACTTTTCAAACACAACGAAGGCCATCTCGGTGGCTGAATTGAAAAATCTATTATCAGTGTTCAGATTTTTGCATTATTTGGTTCCAAAACAATAATCCTTTTAAACTGAAGTGGCTGATGTAACTGCTGAGTAGATGCCTCCATACGATCAAAGCTTGTATTTACAAAAGAAATGTCTTTATTTCAGATCAAGGAAAATATTTTCCTTTTAGAGCATAACTTTAGAAACCCCAGGCCTTGATTCTGCAGGCAAGTAGGCACACATTAAATGTTAGCAATGCCATTTGATTGCTTGCCTTAATTATTTATTTTAATAGTTCAGTGATAGTTATGAAGAAAAACTTAGCGTTTCTAGCCTTTTATTCAGTATTTTGATTTAACTTTTGAAAAATGTCAGACTGGATAGAACTTCTTGAAACACTGATTTTGGTTTAAACTATTGATCTCCCTGCTTACGCTGCAGGACTACTTAGGAAAGTTTCTATTGTAATGCCTAAATCATAGGTGTTTCATATTTAAAAAGCCTTTTGTTACTGAAAGCACTGCAAATAAAGAAAAAAGTTTGGATATGTGGTGTTTTATGCCTATATGTTGCCAAATACAGCTTTTATGTATTTGTAAACCAGCTCTACCTATCTTGCGGCCCAATGGTGTTGTAGTCCTCTGGTAATAGCCAGTGACAAGAACTAAACACTGAATGGATTAGTATTGCTGCTATTTAATATAAATAGTAAGTACTAAAAGAAATTACTTTATGGTCAATAATAAGGGTAGCATTTAGAGGCAACTCTATATTAATTACTACAGGTACTGCCGTAGGCAAATGAAGGCTTGTGATTTTTCATAAATTTGGATACTGACTAGCAGGATTCTTGCTATACCACCGTGTCTGGTCAGCAGCTGCCTCTGTGCACAGTATTCCAGAAACATTACTTTACTTTATTACGTGAGCCAAATAACCATCCTGGAGTAAAATTACTTTTGGTTAAACAGGTCAGTTATAGGACTACAGTCTTTGCCTGAAACTTCATATTAAAATTCAGATGAAAGATATTTGGTGGTTGTTACCATCGCCAAACAAAGGATGAAAAAACCCCAAGATGTGTAATTACCCATCCTATCCATTTCCCCAGTTGCCCATATGTACATGTACTTTCTCCCACATGGACGTTCTCTTGCCTTCTTGTTAGGTCCCACTAGCCTAGTCTGAAGCAATCCGCTTAAATCTCCTTGGGTTGCCATTCACTTACAGGTATAAGCTTCTTTTGAGCCCATGTGGTACATCCATCACTCTTATGTAGAGTATAAGATTGCTTCACCTACGAGCTGCTTAGCTTCATTTTGTCTGGCAGTTTTTATTTTCTATTGGATTCCTCTTAATACATAAATATATTTGGACCAAGCTGCTTATTGATTTGGTGGATGGGTGCTGTTGCTGGTATATTGATTCACTTGCAGTGCCAGCTTGAGTTGTTGGCATAAAGATCATCCTTCTCTTCTTGCACAAGTTGCAAACAAACATATAGTGTGTTCATTGCTTCATCCCAGAGTTGTTTCAGATTCTACCTGTCTAAAACTGTTACTACACTGCTAGCTGTTTCTTTGGTTTTTCAAGGTTATTGTACAGCTACGGTATCTGGCTTTTAAAAAGACAAAGTTGAATTTTGGAGGAGGATTTGAGCAGCATGGTAGAAATGCCAGAAGAGCTTCCAATGATGTAATCAAAATTCTGCATCCAGAGGTTTATTTCTATTTTTGTTTTTGTTGTCAAGTGACAACAATTAGGTTTTCTATTCAATCATGGTATTTGATGAAGTGTTGTTAAAAAAAAAAAAAAAACCAACCAAACAACCCTACAGCTTGAATTGAACAGACAGTAAATACTCTCAAGATGGCTATTAATAACTCTGTTTCTTCTGTTGTAAGGCCATTGAAACAGTCCTTTAATTTTGTTTGTACTAAAGATAGGAGAAATGTAAAATCAAGTGTGCAAATGAGGGAGGGGAAAGCTCACAGTAAAAGTTGGATTTTAGAATTTAAAGAATATCCTACTTATGTATTTGTTATCTATAGGGCCAACTTCTCAGCGGGTAAAGGACAATATTATTGGGTTTGCATATTGTAGATAGGATGTTCATCATCAAGCTGTACCAAATCAAAGCTGCAAGTTAAAAAAATATACTGCTTTTACCCCCAAAACCTCAATGTTGGGGGTGCATGAGAATTCTGGAGGGGAAAGGAAATTACACTTTTGTATTATACTACTCTAATCCTTTGTCTTCTGATGCATTGCTGTCTCTTACTTCTGTAATTTTATTTATAGCTTGAAGCTGAAGTGTGTAAAAGACATAACGAAAATATTACCCAGTGGTGGAATTTGCGTGGTTTACTTTCAGTGTATAGGGCTTAGGTGAAGACTTTATGAATCTGTATTTGGATGTAACTTTTAAAATCAGGGATTTAGGCATCTGACTACCATTAACATTCAGGAGCAATAGGAAGCTGAAGCTGTGTCACCCTCTTTAAATTATCTTGGTCTAACGCTTAAGTGGTTATCATGGTGCGTGAATACTATTAATGAATAGTGAAACATGGAATAAAAGTAACGAATACTTGTATGGTATTTTAAGGGTAATTTAAGGTCATATATGTAGCATCACACAACATTCCTAGAGTATTTAACTATTGGAAGAGGACTTTTAAAGCTATTTTTAATTTTGTCCCATGTGTAGCAAATCACTAGAAAATAACAAACTGGTAATGACGTAGTTGTTCATTTTAAAAACCTTTAAACTTAGAACTCCTGTCTGACCGTTTAGGTCTGGGGAAATACACTATGTACCATAATGTATTTCTTGTAATAGGTATATTAACTTTAGTTGCAGTGTCTTGTGAATTTAAAACTTGCTGATGTAGTTACTGTTTTTTAATAGATCATTGACCCGTCAATCAGACTCTGACCATTTCAGAGATAAAAAGCTAGGCTTTCATTGGTTATTATGAATAGAGCACCTTTCCACAAATTAAGAAATGGTGTAATAATTAACAGGTATAATGGATATGTGCATTCAGGTTTCAGTTATATCTTTATGAGCTTTAGCTCCTGTTATCTTTGGTGTAGTTAACCCCCTGTCTACCCACAGATAATTTAACTGCAGTATAAAAATGGATTTGTTTTGTGGCAGTGGCGTTTGCTGATGTGATAGTTTTTTTGCCTTTTTAAGATCTGTCATAAGAGCTGTTCTTTCAGACTTTTTCTTTAAAACGAGGCACAGAACTTCACTAACAAAACTCATTAAATAAGTAATAATACTGTCCTAAAGAAGCAAAGATTCTTCAAACAATTTTGCATAAAGAGAATTTACCCAAACTTTAAATTTTGTCCTGATTTACAGACTTAAATGATTATAAGTACCAATGATTCCTGGTATCTTTGACATAAAAAGTTGCTTGGAAATTGCCAAAGCAGGTCATTCAGTAGTGCAGTCATTAGGTGAACCAGAAAGTAGGCAGAGGTCACTTACCATTCCAAAGCTCTATATATCTTAAGAAAAATAAAAATCTTAGATTTTGAAAATATAAACGATATTTTAGGTGCAAAAATTCAGTAAACATTAGGATTCAATTGCTTTGATGTAATATAGTTGCACTGGAAAATACGAATCAGGAAAGAAAATCCTTAGTTCAGAGAAGCTATGGAACTGCAAAGTTAAGGAAAGCTTTCTGAATTTATGTATAACTTTAAACATGACAAAAAACAAAAGAGAAGCGACAGTTAAAATGAGAGGCTGATAAAATACTATATAACTGGAACTTTACGAAGGTATAGAAGTTATTTTTGTTTTGAAACGTGTTTTCCTATTAAAGTATTGTTAGTATCTTAATTAAAATATCATTTCACCTGTTTCAGGTGTGTTCTTATTTTCTCAGATATTTCTTATATTCTCAGATATTTATTCAGAACACATTTGTATAGAAGCTCACATCTTTAGTGAACTCATTTTTGTACTAGCAGTTGGCGTAGCCATCATCCTATTGTAAATTCAATTTAATCTATTTCAGGGAAATTCAGTTGCTTAATGACATCGGTTGTCCCTATATGTATACAAAAGTAGATCTTGGCAGTGTTCAGTTTGTGTGATCAGTAGCTCACAGATTTTTGTCATTGGGGTTTCAGTACTGTAGTAAATAAGTCACCTTTTATCATTCATATGGTTTTGTCATGTCAATGCTACCTAGGTATAAGGTGTGCTTATAACAGCAAATACTCAGGTACTTGTCTAAAAAAATATTTTCAAAGTACTCCTTAATATTAGTCACAGATCTTAATGTGAATAGATGTAAAAAGATGAGCTTTCTGGAAAAAAAAATACAGAAATTTTTCAATTATTTGGCAGCGTCATGCCTGCTGTAACTTGAGTCTAAATACAGCAGTTGCAAGAGGAGTTGGCTTTTTTAGAGTATACTGCAAGACTGTGACAAGATCTTCCAGGTCTACAAAATGAAACCTCAAGGAAAAACAGGCGGAAGGGGCACAGTAGTTGTCTTTTTCTGTTTATATCTCAGTACATGTCCCAGTAGGTAGTTTACCTTCATAGAAGATGAGGGGTAGTGGGGTGTGGTCTGTGTATTTCTCATCCAGGAGTGGCTTACATTGAGACTCTGGAATGCAGCATTCTCTGTTCCTAACCTCATCCTCATAAACGTTCCAGTTGTTTGTTCCTTTCTTTTTAATAGTCTGTTCTTTAATCATCTCATGCAGCAATGTACCCTTACTTCCTTAACTGGAGAGAGAGAGGGGGAGAGAGAGAGAGAGATAACTACTTTTTTTGCTATATTCTCATCCTCATACACATGCTACTTTGTTTTGCTTGCAATGCAATATTACTTAAAGCAAACCACAAAACTAATTAATCCATAACAAATGAAAATCATTAAACATAATTCTGCTGTAATCTTTAACTTCCCATTTCTTCTTTTTTTCCCTTATTTAAGTCTAAAACTCTTGCTTTGCCACAAGGATCTTATCTTGGTGTAAGAATTCATCCAGTTGAATCTCAAGGATAAAAATAGTAAATAGATTTTATGTAGACCACAAGTATGCCAAGGTAACAGCTTTGTCTAATTCAGACTCTGCATAAAGCGTTTGTGTGTATATACTGAGACAAAAGTTTGGAGCTATTTGGGTGCATTTAGATTTACATTTTGTTTTTTTATAAGGTTTTCATTAAAAATAATATGGTAGTGCTTGGGAATTAAAACCAAAGCTAGTTTCTGTGGTTTTAATATGGGGAGTAGACAGAATTACAAACAAAAAAAACCCTTGCTTGAATGATTCTGGAGTGATATTTTTCCTTCAAGTGTTAATGGATTAATTCACTTTTCAATCCTGATTATAGGAAGAATACTTCTGAAATATGATATGGGATATCTCTGGAAGTAGAGTGAAGTAAAACTGTGTTTCTAGGATCTTAAGCTTACTTTTATACTGAACTTCAAGTATTGAAAAGGTATGTTTAGCCTATGAAATATACAATTATCTAAAAGCTTTCCTTTGTTACTGTGTTCTGGTTTTAAGCTATAAAGTGCAGAAAATCTGCTCTAGTACACTATATGAAGCCCTGCATTATATTTACATGAAGTAGTTTAGGACACTTGACAGTTTTTTAATTTTAATTTTGATTACCTTGCAGCATGGCATCTTAAGCACCAACTTTTCCATGAAAACAGAATCTCTGAAAGGTCTTACAACTCCAGGTTGTAAGCTGGCCTCTAAACATACTGTTCTAATGATCTCATCTATTTAGCAATCAAATTGCCCTTCCAGTGTCCTCAGAACTCATCAAGAGCTGAAGTATTCGATGGGCTCATTTACAGTGTAGTTGAATCTCAGTTTTTCCCTATAAGAAGACTTAGACCTTTGTTTGTTATAAGCTTACTCTGAGGGCATAGAAAGCAGGTAAGCAAATTATTTTGTCCTGAACATATTTTAGTTCACTTTAAGTTAAAATTTTTATCTCCCTGAAACTTGATGCACAAATGCTTGAGAATTTTTGCAGAGTTATGAAAAGCCTCTGAAATCTCTTCCAGGTTAAAGACATGTGACAAGACAGTAAGACTGGAATAAGCTGTATCTTATACCTGTGACAGGCTGGCATTCAGCCCTTGTAGAAGAATCAAGTTTAAAGTTAAAGAGCTGCTCGCTGAACCAAAGCCCAGTTTGGAAATGACCGATTATTTTATTAGTATCTGCATGGCATGCAAGTTTTTAGAAATGGCACAGACTAATTTCAGAATTCTGCTGTTTGACGTCTGTTGTACTATAGCACATATGCGGAAGAAATCTTTTGTCGTTCATTTGAAGCTCTTAGTCACTTGAACCTCCTTATTAAGGGATATTTATATTGTTATACTATAGAATACCTAATTAAGAAAGCTACCCGTCTGTAATGGCTGTTACCCAAGCTAATAACACATGAAAAAAGCTACCAGGAGACTTACATATTTTGAAATGGAAGAAATTATTCTATCTCATCAGTTAGGTTACAGTTCTAAATTTAATTTGAAAGTAGTAGTAACACTTTCTGTTTGTCATAGGGGATCTGTTACTGGAGCTGTTTTTAAGTCACGTATTCGGCAGCCTTTTATCTACAAAACTTAATTTTTGACATCACTTTTTAGGGATTCAACCTCACTATCACTTTGCTTTGTCTCCTTGCCCAATCCAGTATTTTAGCGTTGAACTGTAAATTCTGTCTTTTTGGTTATTTGTATATTACCATTCTTTAGTTATGTAGCTTAAAACTTTCACAAGTATGGGAATTGTCCTTTAAAAGTTGCTTTCTTATGAGCCTAAATTTAAATGTACAACTGCAGAAGATTGGATACTCCAATCTTTTAAGTATTACTCATTTTGCAATAAGCATAAAACTGAGCGATACCAGTTTACTGTGTTTTGTAGCTTTGATGTATTATGGCACGATATATCTAATTTTAGTGATTGTATATTGTTTTTCCAGTTACACCTATAATATACTGGAGATCAGTTTTCCAGGATGTTTATAGTTTTTCCATGTTGCTGTGAGCTCTATGAATGTGTGGATTTATCGACCCCTAGTGGGTTGTTAGAAGAATGGCTGTTAATTTAATAAGTGCTAAATGGAAAATTTAAATGTTTTTCAATCCTGTATTTGTTTCAATTCTCTCTTTCTTCTGTTTGCAGCTGGATTAGCTCCCGAGTTTCATTTCTGATGTTCCCTTTCCTGCCTCTGCAGAACTGCCTATTGCAGCAACTTCTATTAGCAACATTCCCAAAACATGTAGCTAGGTGTCTGTGTTTTAATGAACACTTGTAGCTGTAGCTGAGTATTTTAAAATTACAGTTTAGCATAAATTTAAAAAAAAATGAAGGGTTTTTTATGATGTGTAAGGTGGGCTTATTAAAAATAAGCTAGGAAAAAGCTAGTAACTTCTTGGGTAGTATGATACTATGTAAACGAATTAAAGCTAGTTGTAAATCATCTGCTCAAGTTTCACTGACCTCTTAGTGCTTATTAAATAATTATAATTTATCAGTAATATAATGAAACCTACCATTTCATAAAGAAATAATTTAATACAGTATTTTCATGCTAAACCAGCATGTAAAATACTGCATTTCTAGTGAACCTTGAAACTAATTTTAAATAGCTTTAGTATTTTTAATTATTTAGTTGACATTGTCATTTTATGGGAGGAGAAATTATCTCCTAACCATGCTGTGAAAGTTTCTTACAGGCATTTACTTCACATGAATTAAAATGAAGTACTGAATAGTGGAGTCACATTTGACTGTTAAAGTAGCAATAATAAACGAAGCTAAGTCTGCTCAGTAATTAAAGTTCACTGTGATTCTGCATCTGCTACATCTTTCCAAGTATCAGAATCAGAAATTAAGCCCTACTGTAAATACTTTAGTTTTCTATGCAAGTTTGATACAATAAATAACTTCCAGTTTTTATTTTGTACGTTTAGGCTTTACATTAGGCTTTAAGTAGTAAAGTGGTGTTTCTACCAGTTAAATTGTGGAATACTCCTTTGAATTTTAGGAATTTTTAAATTGTTAAGAAGAAGCCAAATACAATTTTTGGCATTTACTTATGTTTAGTATTGTGTTTACTGCATAAACCGTATTGCTTAAAGTCAAACTTACACAGCAATCAAAAATGACAAAAAGACCTCAAATTCATGTTTTTGTGGGAGCACCCAGGATTCCAAGCCCACTGGAGGTGGCAGAGCAAAGTAGTTCACCACCTGCTGCGGAAAAGTGGAGAGAGCTCCGCTGCTCATATGATATACATAGTCTTTTTTCTGAAAAAGTCAAAGGTGCTGACCATGTAGTGTTTCAGGCAGAAAGCTCTATAGTCACACCAGTTCCTACAAACGATGACAGCTCTCAGCAGTCTAAACAGGGGAGATTAATGGTAGCAAAAGAATATTTGACATCTCTTGTACCTGTGGCAGTAACTTGTACTAGCACACCTAAAAAGACTGAAAGTTTAATTTATTCTGATTGTCAAATATCTGAAGATAGATGCACACATGCAAATGTAAATGAGGCTGCAGATCAACACCTTCCTGAAAAATTTGCAGAATCAGCTACACAGGATAAACAATCACATGGCTGCTGTTCAAACCTCACTGAAAGAAAAGCCAGTCATTTAGAAGGGAACAGCTCTGACATTTCTGATTTGGTTGCTGGTACTAAGCAGATTAGCATACATCTAAGGTCTATGGGACAAGTTGTTCAATCAGATCATGGAAGTGATCGCCATGAATGTCTAAGTCAATATCTGGATATGTTTTTCCCCCAAAATCAAGAGTCAAAACCAAAAGGAGAACCAGGTGATTGTTCAGACCTTGAAGTGTCAACTGATACTGAATTTCGTAGTATAATGACTTCAAGTCAGATGGCTGTTTTTGCACAGGATCGGAATGAGATGCAGAAAAGAATCATAAAACTATTGGAAGCGGACAAAAAACCTGAAGAAAGGCTATATGGTCATGTCCAATTTGGTTCTGATGTTGGAACATATCTTAACATGGCTGAAAATGAATATAAGGAAGAGTACGCAAGTTCCCTTGAACTTTTCAGTTCTGAGGGTGATGGGAAAACTGTTTGCTTTGAAGCTACAAAACAAGAAGGAAATGCTCAGGAAAATACAGAGAAGTCTCAAAAAAAACTCAGGAATATTGTGCTCTCAAGTAGACGGTTCTCACAAGAACTCTTCTAAAAGAGCCCGCAAGTGTGAAGATTCCTTTCATGTTTTTCACTCAGCGTTTAAAAGACAGCTGAAATCAAAGAGAGCTAAACTGAATTCTTCTCCAGCTGGTCCTGGGATGAGAGTGGATCAAGAGAGGATGACAGAGTTCAAGAAACTTCAAAAGAAACTATCGCTACTTAAGAATTGCTGCTGTAAAAATCAAAAGTACAATGTTTTGGTCACAGTAGTACATCCATGTCATATCAAAGAAATAGAGGTGAAGACTAGACCAAAATCTTCATGTAAAGTTCCTGTAGCAACCATTGTAGTTGTTGACCAGTCAGAAATTGAGAGGAAGGTGGTGCTGTGGCGTGGTGCTGCATTTTGGTCGCTCACTGTGTTTCCTGGGGATATTGTACTGCTTACAGGTGAGAATTCCTTTATTTGCCCTTTTAAAAATGTAGACCTTTAAAATGCCTGTTTAAAGTAGAACAGTATGTAACCAGTAATTTGGAACTATGGCTAAGAATTTGTAAGTATCTTTCTTACATCATTTACATTGCTCAACATCACTTTGAATTCTCACTCATCCTGCCAGTGGAACATTACCTGTCGCATAGAAGTTCACCCATCTCTTCCATATGGTCTTTGATCTGAGGCACAGCAGTGTGTTGACACTACAGTAGTGCCATAGGTAGTGAGGTGTATTCTGTAACCTATCTGTGTTTTAAAACAGTTGTCCCTGAAAGGTCAAAGCGCTACTACAAACCAGGTGTACCAGTTACTTGATTTACAGACTTTTTTGTAATTCTCTGCTGTTGGACCAGCAGATGGACTGGAAGATTGTGATGTTACGTTCAGTCACAGGATGAGAAACACTTTTCCTCCTGGGAAGGACTTTGTAGCTTAGCACTAGCATCTTGAGATGTTGAGATGTGTTGTGAATGAGTAACTGACATAGACTGCAGAAATATAAAATGCTGTTTGCAGTTTGCCTTTTTTATAACGTGTCAGCTAATAAAGAAGATTCTCCCTGGTAAATCCTTTGTACTCTGTAATACTTAATAGGAGCAAACCCCTCCCTCTTTAAGAACATATGTCATGTAAGACAAGGCAGTACTAGAAAAATATTGCATCTAATTAAGGGCTGGAGTTGACCAGAACTTGATAGTCATCTGGCCATTTAGGTTTTGCAAGATGCAAAAAATTATGCAATATAAAATTGTTTGAATACTTCTACAGTTTAAGATGCCCATTTCTCTTTAAGAGTTCTTTAAGTTCTTATGGGTAGGTGAAAAAAAAATTAGAGATTGAAGATAAGCTAGGCTTTTATTTTATTAGACATTCTTATCTCAAAATACAAAGATTAGATTAAAAAAACCCACTTTGTTTCCAAGTGATCTCTTTCAAACTGTCTTTCATACCTATTTGTATGATGGTTCTATAGTCAAGAAAAGTATGATGCACATCAATACTGTTGATATATGAGTTGATAAAGTTGCTTTTTTTTCTTGCAGATATAATAATATATGAGAACCTTTGGTGTGGAGAAATCATGCTGCAATCTACATTTACCAGTCAACTACTGAATCTGGGGAACTGCTCAGCTCTCAATCCAGAAGAATGTAAGATTATAGTGCATAAGTTTCCACAAAAATCACAGTAAAATAGCTATTTAAAGTACTCTGTTTTGTTGGCAATGCCTCATACACAGGATAAAATGGACATGTGAGCAACTAGGAGGTACTAAACTCTATAGGAAAGTACGACAAACACCTGTGGACATGATGACATCAGATGGGCAAGTGGAGTTTATGGTGGTGTCATGGTTTAGCCCTAGTCTGCAATCAAGCACCATATAGCTGCTTGCTCACTCCTCCCTGCCCCTCAGTGGGATGCAGGGGGGGAGAATTGGTAGGGAAAAAGAAAACTCAATGGGTAAAGGACAGTTTAATGATTGAGATAAAATAAAATCATAAATTGTAATGAAAAGGAAAATAACAGAGAGAAAGAGAGAAACAAAACCCAGGAAAAACAAGTGATGCAACTGCTCGTTACCTGCTGACCAATGCCCAGCCAGTTCCTGAGCAGCAGTCACTGCTCTCTGGCCAAATCCCCCCAGTTTATGGGGGCATGATGTCATATCTTTTGGAATAGCCCTTGGGCCACTTGGACTCAGCTGGCCTGGCTGTGTTCCCGCTCAGCTTCTTGTGCAGCTCCTCACTGGCAGAGCATGGGAAGCTGAAAAGTCCTTGACTTAGCTGTTGCTAAGCAGTGCTTATAATAAAACATCAGTGTTATCAACATTCTTCTCATGCTGAATCCAAAACACAGCCCTGTGCCAGCTACTAGGAGGAAAATTAACTCTATCCCAGCCAAAACCAGGACAGATGGTTACCACTTAAAACTCTGAAAAACTGAATTCTTTGAGCTTAGTTTATGAAACGGGAATTATCCCAGAACTCAACAATAATATGTCTGAGATTCCATGAGGATTAAATTTTTTGCAAAAATTTTAGAGGCTTGAAGAGTAAGTAGATATGCTCAGGGAAGGTAATTCATTGCAGGCTGTTAAGCACAAAGTCTTTAAAGATACCTGAGCCCTGGAGGGTTGGAGACTAAGGGGAAAATACAGTGGGAGTATCACCATCAACTTGCAGTGTTCTTGCTGTCTTCCTGATGTCTGTTACTGCCCGTTATTTAAGTCAGGTTCTGGGGTAAATGATCAAAAATGGCTATTCTTCTTAGCAAGCTATGATACAAGATTCCTTTCCTAGTTTTGATGTAATTTAAAATATTGTACTTTGAGATGTTATCAGGAGGAGGCAGATGAAGTACAGCTTAATTTTGGATCAAGTGTTATACATCTCAAGAATTTCTTGCCTTAAAATCATTGTGCAATGGTTTTGGTTTTGTCTGTGTAAATACGTACCAACTGATAAATTTTATACTTGTAAGCTTAAAAAAAAAAGTCCCTTTAACTCTGTTTTTTCATATAAGTTTATCCTATAGTGGATGATAGTGTTCTTCGTGGTTTATTGACATACATATCATCAGAATTTCCGCACTTTGGAGACATTCCACGAAGACAAGTTCAGAGACTGGATAGTGTTCAGTATATGCAGCTAGACCAGCTCCAGCCAAATACATTGGTTCACTCAATCTTGAAAATTATCAACATTGCCGTATTAACGGGTAAGTTCAGGCACATTGGACTTCAACTTCCAGAACTTTGATGATAGGTGAAACTTAAATAGTAATTTTGCAAGGCAATTCTGGTTGGTTCCCATTCCACGCATCAGCGTTGGAAGTAGGAGTCCCAAGTAAAACCTTTGTAATGATGCACTCATGGGGGACACAGCAGTTAGACATGAAGTTAGAGACAGGGAGGGATTGAGGACTGTAGTCAGCTGCTGAAAGGAGGCTACTGCACACTAGTGCTGATCGATACCATACACGTCTGTGGGAGAAGCATGCGGTGGGCACTGACAGTCAGTGTTCCTCCTCATTGAGGGATTGG
Organism: Egretta garzetta; assembly: GCF_000687185.1. Taxonomy (NCBI): domain Eukaryota; kingdom Metazoa; phylum Chordata; class Aves; order Pelecaniformes; family Ardeidae; genus Egretta; species Egretta garzetta. Next base: position 793,479 of record NW_009258219.1, read on the forward strand.
TGTGTTTTCACTGAGGAGTGAGCACTCACCACAGACTGCACTTACTAATGTATTGGCTTGTCAGTGAGATAGTTGAGCATCTCCACAGCTCCAGATAGTGTGGTACCTGATTTTCAACAAGGAGGAGGATTGAAAAGAGATGCAGGTACAAGGTATAGTCTTGGGAGATGGAACAG
>NW_009258219.1:793685-805261 GCF_000687185.1 Egretta garzetta
GGAAGGTAGGTGGTATAGCAGGAGTGCTGAAAAGAGGGGGATACTGCAGTTACAGCGGAGGAACATAAAGATAGTTTTTAAAGGCTCTTGAAATCGAGAGGTACATTATTGCTGTAGATCACTGCTTGAGAAAAGGGACTGGTTTATGAAAATGTCACATGGGACAGTCAGACTTTACTAATTTGAAGCTCAGCTGCCAAGTACCTTCCATGTAACAAGTACCTTCCATGTAAGCATCCTGTCATTAAAGGAAAACTTGATTGCACTATAAATCATGTGCTTTTTAGAATGAAACGTTATTGATTATTTTGACCTACTGTTTTAGGATTTACTTGCTTTTCTTACTTTATAATGGAACTGTGTTGCTCTTTTCTAAATGTTCGGTTCGGAACATTTCTTGTTTATTTCTTTCTGATTTTTCCTAGCTTTTTTTAAAGCTAAGCATTCCTTGTTTCTTAAATACATGTAATATTTCTTTATAATAATCCTTACTTGTGCGCCTTTTTATACAAGTTCTTTTTGATTTTTGACACTGGAAAATGTACAGTGTGAGACTACTATACTGCCCAGGGAAGCGATTGAGTCTCCATCCCTGCAGGTACTTAAAAGGTGGGTGGATGTGGTGCTTATGGACGTGGTTTAGTGGTGGACTTGGCAGTGTTAGGTTAACGGTTGGACCTGATGATCTCAGAGGTCTTTTCCAACCTAAACAATTCTATGATTCTCCTAAGATGTCTTACTGTAATACTCCTATTTCTTCTGCATAGACAAAACAGAGACCTACCTCATTAATATAATTTGTTTTGGAAATCTGAGTTTCCTGTATATTTTTATTATAAAGATTCCTCTTCCCTGAAGAATCACAAGCAATGGTCCAAGTACTGATTTTTTAATTTACTCTTGTCACACATTCCTTTTCTTCTAATAGTGAATGCAGTTATTTTGGGATTCCTTTTGCTGAAGCAATTCTCCATGTTACAATTGGTAATTTGTTTCCATTTATTCATAATCAGGCCTTACAGCTGCTTCCTAGCATCCTCTCCACCTTCTGAAGTGAAAAAAAATGAATTATCTTGTGGCATTCTCAGCATTTCATTCAATGTCTTGCCATGTTTTTTTAACACACTTTTTCAGAATCTGTGTATAGCTACAGAGGTGGCAACCAAAGAAAAATTATTCTAACAGTAGAACAGAACAGAGATCAACACTATAGAATGGTGCTGTGGGGAGCAGGGGCTGCCTGGTGCCCTCAACTTCAAAGGAAAAAAGGTAAAGTCCTTGTATCTATAGGTACCTTTAAAAGGGTTTTTGTGATGCTATTAATATCTTCAAAAGGCTCAGCTGCTAACATTTTTCCATTCAGCCTTTAAATACTCCCCTTGGAAGGGCAACATTTGATACCAATTTTAACAGGCCTCCTCTGTTTAAGAAGCAGTGCCATTGGCAACAGAATTTGAGTGCACTCACTTTGAGAAAGCATGAGTATTTAGAAATTTGAATCTAGATGCAAGGTGCACTGGTGCCTAGTTATGTTACTATAAAAAAAGAACTTGAGTGTTAACTATGTTATCGGTTTTGCTGAGCCTTCCTTACTGTTATCTGGTTTAGCATGAATTGCTGTCTTTTTCTACTTCTGATTTTCATTCCCTGCTTTCCACCCTACTACAGTGTCAGGCTTTATATCCTAATGGTCTTGCTATCAAGTTTACCTGTAACTGACTAAAAGCATCTCTTGCAAGAATTACATAGCCTGTGTTTTAGCAGTGACTACTACTGAATTTTGGTTTATTCCTGGCTTTGTTTTAAAATAAGTGAAACTAGGTTTTTTGTTTGTTTGGTAACTGAAGAGTTTGTATTTTTGATCAATGGATACATGTAGGAAGTAAATGCCTTCTTACTTGAAGTGCTGAATATGTCTGCCTAAAAAGCCAGTTTGCTTATAGTGCAAAATAAAACCCAAAAGGTTAAATGACCTGATAGTGAATCTTTACCTGTTAAGTATAGACACTCTGAATTCTGTCAGTTCCACTTCAATTTCCAAGTAATCTCCACTCCTAGAAATCGTTTAACTGCAAGACCTACCTCCTAAACAGATGGTCCAATGTAAGCATTAACCAATTAACTTTACTACATAATACCTACATGGCTCTTATTTTTGTGCATATTTCAGCATGAGCAGGTATATACTGTTTGTAAGATGCTTAGAAATCTTAGAGTTTAGTATGCTAGAATATTACACTCTTCAAAATACAGAACTTTAATGTTTTTATGTAGCTGCAAAAAGAAGATACCAAGGTAATTTCTGAGACACAATAATATATCATTCTCTGATACCTAAAGCAGAAAAGTATAAGGCTTAGATCTTAGTATTAAGTGTTTATTTTTGATGTAAAGCTTGTGTCTTATTTTCCAGCTACCATTCTGTGCATCTAAAAGTTGGCATTTTAACAATTAAAGGTTTATCTGAAATTCAAGATAAGAGTGATTTCTCAACTGTTCCAATACTTAATCACAGATGGACTGTGAACATTTGATCCCAGTAAGATAGCCAAGAAGATAAATTAACATGATACTAAAGCATACTCAACACAACAGCTAAATAGTATGAGTGGGTTACTGGAAGAGCACAATGTCCATCCTTGCTAGGAGTCAAATCAGATTAATCCAAAATATGAAAATACTAAAACATGCTAATAAAATGCTTATGCAGACAGTTGAATACATTAGGAAAAACACAGAATTTTTTTTTTTACCTTATTTCCAAAAAGGATTGTTTTGGCTGCAACTTTCAGCTTCAGCAAACATGGGGAAAAAATAACAGCTTAAATGATTATCAGATGTGATTAGTGGGCAAATACTGGATTCTTATAGCAAAATGAAGGACAACCTAAAATATATTACTCTGTCATCTCCATTTTTAAAGTATTTATTTTATTACCGAGTCAATTGGAAGATGGAAAATGAATTAATATTTTTAAATCAAAGTGTTACAGAGATAAAGACTGAAAAACAGGGACATATTAAAACATGGAAGTTGATTAATCAACATGAAGACTTTTTTTTTTCTCCTAGACATTGCCAGCTTTTCTGTATTAGAGCTGGCAAGAAATTTCAGAACTGGTTTCTTTTTCAAAAAGTTGAATTGTCTTGAAAGTTGAATTCGGTACAAGTGAAATGAAAGCATTATTCTGTTATGGGAGGACCCATGCAAAGTTTCTAGAGAAAGGAAAGGAAAAACCCTACATGTCATCAGGTTTGAAATAAAATTGCCATATGAGCATGTCTTGCTGATTTGTTTCTCAGTCTTGTAAGTGACCTTGGCTTTCTATAAATTAACCATGGTATAGAAAGTAAACTCTTCTGTTTGCTTTTTTGTCCTGTAGATCACATATGGGACTTTAAATACCTTCTGGTCCAACATAGTTCTGTCTCGGGTGACTTTGAACTGCACACAACTCCATGGTCATCTTATGAGTGCTTGTTTGATGATGACAAAAGGGCAATTGAATTTAAAGAAAAGTTTCAGAAAAGCAAAACATCCCTTGTGCAGATGACAAAGCTCTCCGCACATTTGGAGGAAAAATGCTCAGGTAAAGTTGTTATCCATAGCTCTGTAATGTCTGTGGTGCAGTGCTAAGCAGAATAGTTGCTCTGTTGATCAAGTAAAATGTTTTGGTTGTTTTTTAAGTTAGCGCAGTTCTGGGAGTCTGAATTTATCGTGGAGGCTGCTGTTCAGGTCCCAGCCAAACTGTGAACGCAGCCTTCATTCGGTGAGCCCAGAGGTGAGACAGGTGTGGTACGTGGTACCACACAAAGATAGCTTTGGAACACAGGGAGAAATGCTGCCTTTTGTTGTCCACGCCAGCCGGTCTGGTAGCGATGTGATTAGTCACTGAAAGTCTGTCGAATAGTATTTCTCCAAAACTGGAATTCTCTGAAAGCAAAAAAGCTACTGCTATTGAAAACTTACAAAAGAACAAAGAATACCCTTCACACAAACAGTCACCCCCTCCTAGAGAAACCTAGAAGATGGCTAAGGTTGGTGTTAAACATTAAGAAGTAATTAAATAAAGTTGGTATTGCAGAATTTCGCTCTAGTTCATGTATAAATAGTGGAAAGCTAAGTTGTTAAAGCTACCCTTTTTGGTGTCTCTGAATTGGCATGGAAGAAAAGCAATTGGAAATTATTTGCACAGTTCTAATCTCTTGATCTCTTATTTGGGCTCTTCTATATTGGCATCTACTACAATAGTGCCTAAAAATGTACTTTTAAAAATAATACTTAATCACAATGATTTTTCAATGCATAAATAATCTCTAAAAATACGAGCATGTTGCTACTAAAGGAAAAAAAATCATAGCTTTGATAATGATAATTATTTTGGTTTTGAATCAGCTGTAACCCTTGCTTTTCCTTTCAGTTATAAATATAACTGAATGCAGATTTGATTGAAGTTGTTGTTTTTGTAGGAGTGATTCAGGTGAAAGCCCATATCTTAGAACTGAAGTTTACAATTTCAACTGGTCAGTACAAGCAACTCATCTTCCGTGGTGACACTTCACTGGAGTGTGTTTTGGCTTCTCTGCCTATGATTACGTATTCAGGTTGTGCTAAATGTGGTTTGGAACTACAGGCAGATGAGAACATGATCTACAAGCAATGTATTAGATGTTTGCCATACAACAAAGTAAAAACATTCTACAGGTAAACAAAACTAAAATAATGTCTACTATTGGGGAAGTAAACTACAACTTTTTCCTTTTTAAGTTCCCCATACATAAAATTCTATATTTAAGGTGTGGTTAGTGATTTCTGTTTTTCTAATTAATTTTCAAGGAGCTGTTCTTGAATTGCTGTATTATAATTGCCATTATTCATAGATTATATTCTTTGTTTAAATTTAACTTTTCACTTTCTTTGAGTACTAGGTCACACAGTAACGAGGTTTACCCAGTACTGCGTCAGTAAGCAAGGTGGAGTAGAAGCTTGAGGATCAAAGGGAAACTCCTTGAGGGTCTTGTTTCGGCCTAAGTTTCATGTGAACACACAACCATATTTTTAAACTGCAGAAATAATATCAGTGAATGTTTTCAATAAAACATTCTCGTAGGGAGCAGAGATACTAAGTTATCAGCAGATGGCACTGTGAGACAGGATGCATATGCACATTGACTTAGAGAAAATAAACTAAACAGATCCAGCTGATGTAGGAAGAACACTAACTAATTGTTCAGTTCTTACATTTCAAAAGCCCACATTAAGTTTAAGTGTCATAGTGGCTTGGAAAGAGGGGTAGGTAGAGAAGGTTAATATGTAAATTTTCTACCAAAATTCTTTCAAATTATTCCTCAACTATTGCATAGTGAGTTTAATGAATCCTTGCATATGCAATAGTTTCTAACTTGGCTTTGATTTAAATACTAGAATCCCATTTGTCTAACAAGGTAGTGACTTAGTCTTTTTCCTCTATGCAAAATAGTCTTGCATCTTAAGTTTATATGCTGTTTATTTTTCAGTGAAGGAGGACTAAGTGCAAAGAGTTTTTTCTTAACTGTTTTCTACTTGGTATGAGTAAATGTAATAATACTAAACATTACAGACTAATCCTATGTTTTAAGAAGTCTGCAATTTGATTTGCTGCTTTGATTCAGGGAATGTAGTAACTTACTAGCCTCCCCTATCCTGTTGGGAGCATCTCCCACTAAAAAGTTCTGCACTGAAAGATGATTGTGCCTTATTTTATTACTTTATTTAACATACACTGTTTTGCTACTGTTTCAATATTGCTATAACCGGGATATATGTTATTGTGATACGTCCTGATGTTTACTGTCTTAGTTTCTTCTGTGGGATGGTCAGGATAAGAGCATTGCATCCTGCTTTGATCAGAGCAGTGCCGATTTTCTGAAATGTGTGAGGATTGTGATGGTGCAGATGTTGCAGGTCAAATTGTAAATAGTCTTAAGGCAGTCAAAGAGCCTATGTTGTGTAGAAGCTGCATCAGCTGTGTAAATGTTAGGCTTAGTAAACTCATTCAGAAGCTTGAAAGCAAGCAGAAGCTGCCTGTTCAATGTCAATGTAGAGGACTGCTAAGGTATTGTCATCTCATGGAAGCATAGCAGAAAAACAATAGCAAGGACTTACTGGGGAGAAACAATAAAAAGTATGGCATCAATAATGACAGGTTGGAAAGAAGATAAACACTTGAAATACAGGGAATACGTCTACTAAAAAAAGGATCACTTCTTACCAGTTGTTTGGCATCCAGTATCAGTTTTGAATAATGTGGAACAGCAAAACTTGGAAAGACCAATGCTTGTGGAACAGCAGTCCCTAACCAGGTGCATTTCCAACCTAGTAGGAATATTGTTGACCATATCCGAGGTAGAAAATGATTTCCAGGAAGAGGAGGGATTTTGACTTGTTTAGTGGTATGTGAGACCATTTGGTATTTGTCATAGTACAAGAGATACTGCCTTGGTATTACGTAGTGGCTATGAGGTGGCTTATTAAGACAGACAGTGTTAGATGGTGTTGGTACAGATGATGCAATTCCAAGTGATGCACTTAAGCTTGTCTCCCGACTTTGCATTTCAAATCTTTATGTAACCCTCGTATATTTGTAGGTACATATACTTACATATTAACATTTATACTTTATATATTTAAAGTTCAAAGCAATAAATGACATGGCACTATTAACATTTATACTTTAAAGTTCAAAGCAATAAATGACATGGCACTAATTTCATAACAGTGCAGTTCTAACTGTCTTCCAGGAAAAGTCCACTGCTAAAGCATTATCATAACAGTGCAGTTCTGTCTTCCAGGAAAAGTCCACTGCTAAAGCATTGTTTTCTGCAGGTGTCTGAAAGTAAGGCTTACTTGATAGCTTTAGAAGTTATTTTAACACTGAGTAGTAAATTCAGTATACATCTCCCAAACTCATGCCAACTCTACAGATTTGACAGAGATGAGTGCATAGGCGTTTTCTAGTTTTTCTAGTTCTTGGTGATATTACGTTATATTATTTTCATTCAGAAATTTTGCTTCAATATTTTCTAGTTTTTCTAGTTCTTGGTGTTATGCTGGAGGGTGATATTACATTATATTATTTTCATTCAGAAATTTTGCTTCAATCAAAAAAGCATAGCAGCTAACTTCCAAGACTCTTTTGTTTTCCAATATAGGCCTGCTTTGATGACAGTAGAAGATGGAGGATATGAAATTTATGTTCACGTGGTATCTGAGTTGATGGAAAAAATCTTCCTCAATATTCCCGCAGACTGGCTGAACAGATTAGTAGGTAATGTTTCATGAATTACTTGTGAAAGAAACAGGCAGCAAAGTTCACAATGGAAGTAAAATTTTTAATTAATGACAGTTTAAAATTGGAATGAGATTGTTCTGGAAATATGATGATTGCTTATATTGTATGAAACTTCCAAAAAAAAAAACCCCACCTCTAAGAGAACACCTCATTTGCTGTCTGACAAACTCAGAAGTTCAGAGATGAGGTAGCAACAAGAGGTGAGATGGTACGAACATTATTATAGATTATATAACTTAAGTATTCAGTAACTAAATGGATTCCTTATATGCAAAGCAGAATCTCTTAGGAGATTTTTAGAAATAGTTGACATGCTTTCATGGTGTAAATAACTGAGTGGTGTGTCAGACAGGCTTCCTTTGATACATCCCGTTTGACTTCCTGAGAGGTGTTTTACATGACTCACAGGTGTTAGTTTAAGGAGAAAGTCTTAGCACGTTGCTTTTAAAAAATTAGCTTTCGTGGAGGGGGAACTTGAATGTTAGGTGCTAGAATGAAAATAAAGAGTAAATTGGATTGTTCTGTCTTTTGCAGTGCCTTCTTCAGATATAACCTACAGCACAATAGTAGCAGATCTGTGTCACTTGCTGCTAGCAGATCCTGAAGCATCCTATTTGTTGGAAATTAGGAGCCATTTTGTGCTAGATGAAAACAGCTACCCCTTGCAAAAGGATTTCCATCTGCTAGATTTTCATCCTGATCTTTGAAGCGTTGACCTCTGCAACAACTGAGTGACAGAGACCGTAGGAGGGCGCAGATGGCAAACAGAAGAAGAATGAATTAGCTCAGGGAAGGAAATATTTTTAAAAATACGGGAAAGGATTTGCATTTTAACTTTTACCAAAAAAACCCCAAAAGGACTGGTATGGAATATCTGCTAATGATTATATACTGCTGCTATAATACTGATAAATTGTCATGAAGTATATTTTTATACATATATTTTTATCTTAATAAAGTCTTACTGGGTTATCTATTTTCCTTTTCTCCCCAGAGAAGTTCACTAGTTTTGAGAGACTGAGTTTTTCTCAGCTGTGGCAGATTACAGGAAGACAGCCACAATTCAGTAATATTACTTTAGTTACAAGATTTTTGTTTATCTTATCCTATACATTATCTGTAGCATGCTTATGTCTTTGCTTTGCTGTTGTGGTTGCTTTCCTTGTTTTAACAGCAGAATTTCTGTCATTTACCCTCAGCAATTTTGCTGCTGTTGTTTTCTCTTCTAAAACAGAATTGTCTCACTGAATCTAATTTTGATTGTCTAGAAGTTGTTGCACCAATTTAATTAAGAGGTTTTAAACAGTTTAAACTGGTGCATCTTTTCATGGGCCCTTTAAATGATTTAACTGTTGTAGTATTTATTGTTGCAGTATTCATCCAGCATAAGCTGGCAAATAAGCTTAATCACCTTAGGCCAATTTAATCAGCTTAACACTGGTCTGCAAAATTTTCTCCCAACTTGATCAGATTTAGAAATGAATTTAATTCTTTTTAATGTTTTAGTGTATTCTTGATAGTGATTTTTATCAGTAAAAGACTGAGTAAATGATGGCTGCACCTGACTTCATAAAGTAACAATCTCATAACTATTACTCTGCAAAAGAGATTAAATATGTAGATCAGTATTTTTCTCTGATTAAAAGTATCTTTCTCTGATATAAAATGTGCCTCTTACTGAGGCTGGTAGAAGCTGTAGGATATGAATTGTATTTGCTGTCTGGCTAGATCTTTGCAGGTCTTTGCCTGCACTATTCTTGTTTAGGAAATCAGTTTCCACACGCACTATTCCAACTGTCCTCAGGCTACAAATACAGAACTGTTCTCAAAACTGAGTTTGATAAATCAAGTTGTCACATGTATTGTAATGCAAGTAGCATGACTGTTGAACAGCTCTCGTGTGCTGTTTCTTGGAAGTGGTTACTTACAATTGAATAACTGTGTTTCTTGGTGCTAGCTTGGATTCTGTTGTTTTATCTTACATGAAACCAGTTTGGGCCTGGGTTTTTAATGATGTTAGAGCTATGTGTAAGCCATGTATTTTCTGGTGTACCAATAAAGCGAAAGGCGGTTATGTTTCTGATCAGTCTGACAGCAAGAGAGAATCCTAAGGGTTACTGGATGACTTTGAAGAAATTAATTCTTAGCTGAAGTTTCCCAAGGTCACTTACCTTATTTCTGTGTTTAACTACTTGTGTCCTGATCAATCTGGTCAGATTCTATTGATCAAGCAAACTTGTGCAGCTGTGCTTTTCATAGTAAACTTAGTTTTCTGGTTAAGCCCTAGCCATCTTGTGATAAAATAATTCCCCAGTATTTATCTCTGAAATGGTCTCTGACAGCTTTGTCAGCGAGCCGGCAAAATCAATTTCCTGCTCTGCCAAGACACCTGAGACTACTGACAGGCAGCACAGTGACACCAAAAACTGTGCTCAACGCCAGTACGACTGGTGTGCAAATGGGGTGCAAATGGCAGGACAAAATCTCCAGAAAAAGCTAGGTAGCCCCTTATGCAAAGGAAACACTGCAGAGTCTCGATAATTTCCACAATGTTGAGCCTAAGGCAAGAGAGGAACCAGTCACAGAAGACACTAATTGCAGTGTCCTAGTCTGATGATCAAGAACGAAAACTTACTTTTGCTACTGTTAATAAATTGTGCTAAAGTTAATATGGAAAACACTGCTTTGCTGTGCTGTTTTGGCTGGGACAGAGTTCATTTTCTTCACAGTAGCCAGCATGGGTCTATGGTTTGGATTTGTGCTGTAACAGGGCTGATAGCCCAGGGATGGTTTTGTTGCTGCTGAGCAGGGCTGACACAGAGCCCAGGGCCTTTGCTCGAGGTGGGGAGGCTGCAGGGGGCACAAGGAGCTGGGAGTGGGCACAGCCAGGACAACGGACCCCAGGGAGATCCCACACCGTATGATGTCATGCTCAGCATGTAAAGCTGGGGGAAGGAGGAGGAAGGGGGGAATGTTCAGAGTGAGACAGCGTATGATGAACTGACCCCAACTCCCATTCCCTGTTCCCCTGTGCTGCTGGTGGGGAGGGAGAGAAATGGGGAGTGAAGTTGAGCCTGGGAAGAAGCGAAGGGTGGGGAGAAGGTGATTTAAAATTTAGTTTTTATTTCTCATTATCCTACTCTGATTTTGATTGGTAATAAATTAATTTTCCCCAAGTAGAGTCTGTTTTACCTGTGACAGTAACTGGTGAGTGATCTCTCCCTGTCCTTATCTTGACCCACAAGAGTCTTGTTACGTTTTCTCTCCCGTCCACCTGAGGAGGGGAGTGATAGAGTGGCTTTGGTGGGCACCTGGTGTCTTGAAAACCAGACATCAATTACATTAGAGAAATCCTAAAGATTGTCCTGTCAATGTGTGGTCTCATTAGGATGATTTGATAACTTTGGGCAGAGGTGGTGCTATCTAGATAGGTGAGCTGTGTGTGGCTCACCACCGAGTCCTATGTACTGTGGTTAGGTCTCCAGCTGACCTTGGACGTGACTGCCTCATGCTCTTCTCATGATTTTTCAGATTGCCACTCTGATTCTCGTTTAACAACATTCCTTCTGGAAATCCAAGCTACAAACATGACACCATAGTTCAATGTTAACTTTAATAAATTTACCATAATTCTACAGTTTCTTTGGTTCCTATCTATACTTTAGTAATTTTGTGTAAAATTTCTAGGTCCTGCTGCCTCATGTTTACTATGTCAGACTTTTCTCCCTGCCTTTCGAATGGGAAGCCATTTCACTGTCTGTGCCCCCATCTGGCATAGAGATTTCTTCTGAAGGAGCTTTCTAATGCATCTTGCTCCCTTTCAGCTTCACCAAGCTGCTGCTTTTAGCATGTCCTGTTATATTAGGAGCAAGCAATTGTCAAATAAATCCGTCTGGTCTCTCCCCTAGTGATCACTAGGCTTCCTAAATGACTAGGTATTACTGTAATTGGGAGAGAAGGCAAGGTAGGGAGTGACCCACCAGGGAGCACAAAGAAATGCTCTGCTTGAGTAGTGGTAGGGCTGCTTCTCCAAGATCCTGTTCTCTACAGTAAGAATGTAACCATACATTCCCCCTCACTACAAGAAAGATGTTGCATTGCTGGAGCATGTCCAGAGGAGAGCAACCAAGCTGGTGAGGGGTCTGGAGCACAAGTCATACGAGGAACGGCTGAGGGAACTGGGGTTGTTTAGTCTGGAGAAGAGGAGGCTGAGGGGGGGCCTGATCGCCCTCTACAGCTACCTGA
>NW_009258219.1:805474-814739 GCF_000687185.1 Egretta garzetta
TAGGTTAAAGGTTGGACTCGATGATCTTAAAGGTCTTTTCCAACCAAAGCGATTCTATGATTCTATGATAATTCATGTCTGTTCTAAAACGGTGGTAAATTGCTGCTCACTGTCATTTGATGGGGTTGTATTTCCATTAAGTTACATGCTAGATTTATTGCAGAGCTTTAGAAATTCCTTTTTTTTTTGTCAATCATAATGGGAAGTGTTGAGGAAGGTGTCGCATTTTGTATGATCTTGTATCTATTTCTTGTGTGTTTCTTGGATGAGGGTTTTCTGTGCTATGCATCTCGGTAAAATTTTAAATTTTTTTAGAGGAAAAGAAGCACTGTTAGGCTCTGAGGGGTCTTGTAATTGTTCCTGCTCCTTCATCTCGATGTAAGTCCCAAGCCCAAGACCAGATGGATGATCTGTAAAAGGCAGTAGGTAAAAAAAATTGCTCTATTGTGCGACAATTGATAACACTGTATAACAACTCCTTATTTAACAATGCTTCTCGCTTTACTGGCACAACTCTCTTGTTCAGCAAGAGTCAAAAAGGACCTTTCCCACTTCCTTCAATTGGATGACTTCGAGCAAAGTCAGGTATGTTGATAAATGCATTTAAATACATTTCTTCGTTATTTTAGCTGGAATTATTGAACACACAAACTGGAAGTATTGGTACTTTATAAGCACAAAGAAAAGAGACTACATTAATACAATGCATTGTTTTATTACTTGGACCGCACTGTACATCAAGACAGACAGGTGACTGACTTCCCACCTTCGAGGTATTTATGTTAATGGGCACTGTACATTACAGGCATCTTCCTGCACAAGCTAGTAAGCGTGTCTGAAACATTCTTAATGGTTTACTTTTAAGATCTTTAATGTTTATTGGTATGATTTAAATCATAATGTATTTGGTAAAATTACTTTATTGTAGTAATATTGTTATCATAGAGTTTTCCTACAGCTTTCCTTCCCAGATTGCACATGTTGACTGTTAGATTGGTTTTCAGTGGTTTTGTAGGAGTAAAATTTGCAAACAGCTCTGTTGAGGGTGCTGGCATTACTCATTTACAGAGATATGACAAGGGTAGAACGTTTTGTCAAATTCAATTAAATGTAATGAGTCCAGGCTCATCTTATATCCAGTGGTGGCGTTAGCAAGGCGGACTGAGGGTACCATGTAACATTTCAAACGGGATCAGGTGAAGTGGGGTCTGCTATCTTAGAATTCCTCTCAGGTATATTCTCATTCATAATATTTCCTTTAGATAATAACAATATTTTCAAAACAGAAAGTGTTCTCATTTCCCCAGAGAAGCCTCATTTTTTTAATGCATTGAATTAATTAATACTGTATCCTGTTTGAAAGGAAGTTGGCTTTATTTCAGCTGCAGAGATTATGGTCCCCTTGGAACATAATTGTACAAAATGTTTTGCTGCAATAGTCTGTGTGTCTGGTCATGACTGTACGGTGTGGAAGGTACAGAGTTCAGGTCCCCGGTGAACAATCAAGAGGAGAAGAATGTCCTATTTATTTTATTTTGATTAAAAATAATTGCACTGAATTATTTTACACAACAGTAATTTACTTAACAAAGAAAACTCTACCACTAAACCAGACGTGTGTCCTGGGGCTTAAGCTAATTGGATTTTCAACATAAGAATGGTCGTACTAGGTCAAACCCAAGGTTCTTGTAATCAATGCTCAGTCTGCAGCAGAGACGTGCTTAGGGAGAAATATATAGGGACCCCTGTCCTTTAGATTATTTTCTCAGAGTACTCCGGTACTGCTGCAAGCTGGCAATCTTTTGTGACTTCAGGGCTTCTTGTATGCTTCTCCCTTAGTGTCAACACCAAGTGGTGTACATTGGGGTCAGCTGAAAACATCCAACTGAGCTACCACAAGAAATATGCTGTGTCGAGGGACGTGACAGGCGCTTCTGGGTTCTCGAGCAACAAACACCCAGTGCTTTCCACCATCCATATTCAAAAGAGGTTTTAAATATAATGCTGCTATTTTAAATAAATTGTAAATTTAATAGTCAGCACCTTTTGGGCTTGGTCTATTCTAGCATGCCTACTGGGCTTCCATACCTTTTAGTGAAGCTACTTTGCCCATGGTGATGCCATGCGGCAGACAGTTAGGCCTGGTACCATCATTGGCAATTCTTAGGTAATTTTGGGTTCTAGCCACATGATGGATGATCATTTGTGCCCAGAAGTCATGACCGAGAATTGAAATTTGCTAGTCAAAGTAACTGAGAATTGGAGATCACGTTTGTCTTCCTGTTTTGTTTACTCCACTGCATATTAATTACATTGGAAATATATTTTGAAGAGAAGAAAAATAAGAGTTCCAGCCTAGCAGGGACCAAGCTGTTTCTTCGCATTTTCACAAGGAAGGAATTTACTTCTTGTCTACTTTGGAGTCTAAAATGGTCAAAGATTTTGTACACTTTATCATTAGATTATGAAAGACAGTGAGAGCTTTTCCATTTTAAGGTTGGTTTTTTTTTTTATCTGTGCTGTTTACGTGCTGTGGCAGAGAGCATGCCATCGTTTCACCAGCTCCTTGGGCTTGCTGATCATTTCATTCCAGTGTTCTAGTTCTTTGCCGCGGGTGTACATGAAAGGCCCGACTACTACACGTCCTAGCAGATGTGTTTCTGGGGAAGAAAAAGCAAGCGGTTGGTGATTAACACCTGTAAGTGCTTCTCTGAAATCCTTACCTAAATTAGAATGTTGACTTGTAATGCGTGTTCTGAAAGTTTTTCTTAAAGCAAAATTTCCATCAGGGAATTCACTCTCGATCTCAAGTTCCGTAGTTTCTAGGTGCTAAGGTTCAGCATTAGAAGGTCCTGCAGAAAGTGGGTATTCAGTCAATTTGGGCCAACCCTGTTGCCTGCACGCTGAACTGGAACCAGTTTAAGGCACACGGATCCGTATCTGCCCAGCCCCTCTACCTCAAGCGCGGCGTGGAAGCGCGCCCTAGTTTGGGGCACCAGCAACCTCAGTAGGGTTCACCTGTGGCTCTAGCTTGGGACAGAATAGGTTCAGTTATCGGGAGAGCTGGGAGTCACAATGTGTGGGTTGCCACTGACCACCCTCTGCCAATGAGCAAATTGTTTCTTCAAGCCTGATTTTTTCCAGCTGTGGATGGGGAAAATAATCTGAACCTGCCTTACATGAACTTCAGAAAGTCTGTAAAGCATTGGGCAGCGTGCGAGTGACAATGAAGAGACTCGAGTACCCATCCTAGTTCTTGTCAATCCTCAAAGCCAAAGCACCTGCCCAAAATCTCACCTAAAGGAACTTTTTTAGGAGTGTGTGAATCCAAATGGGGGTATTGGTGTTTCATTATTGAGATTGTATTTGCACTGCAGGGAAGATGTTTTTTTCTTGTGAGCAGTGGAAGTATTGAATTCTGATTTGCAGAACTCCTTAATGGATCCTCTGACAACTAGTAAGAGGTGAGTGACCTCAAGCACCAGGTTTGCTACTGGGGAATGGGGATGTTTCTAATCTCTCTCTATTCTTTCTCACTGCTTGAACTGCTGTGATAACTAAAATTTCTATTGCTCTTTCAGATTTGGTTAGGAATAGTGAAGAGCTTCAAAATTTTAGGGGTCGGGGATTATACACACAAGTGTTCACAGAACGTATTTGCATAAGCTTGTTTTCTTAGGACACCAGAATGAAACAAAAGTCCACCACCTTGCACTGACAGTGACTAGCCTACAATTATTTTATTTATATCTGCCATTAAATTTATCTTTAGCCTCTGAAAGAGAGGCATATGCTTACTGCAAGATGTTCTGCTTTTGAAAGAAACAGCCATTAAATACCCCAAACCTTTTATATGTTTTATGATTATTGCTTGAAGAGGGATTAGTTCCTCCCAGGTTTAAATACCTCTGCAATATGCAAGAGATTTATGGCATCCTAGCTGTAATAATTGATGTAGCTTACTTTCTCCCTCGAGGCTCTGGAGCACGGACAGGCTCAGGCTTGCTGTATCCAGCTCTGTCGGATCTGCCTTGAAACCGAAGGTTTCGTTATACACTGGATTGGGGGATCCCAGAACAGCTGCTGTCTTTTTCGTTTTCATGAATTTATTATGGTTCATTAGTGAGACTTTGACATACACACCTTGGAGAAAAAGAAATTCAAGAAGAAAAAAAGGTCAGAAGCAGTTGGGAGAAGGCTTCAGGAATTTCTTGCCTTCAGGAGTCAATATTCGGTATAAAACCAGATCAGAACGATTCGTGAGGCATACATGGCAGCATGGCGACGCAGAACATCGGGCAGGGAGTACACAAAGCCCTTAGGGTGCAGTTCTGCAGTGCGCTTTCCAATTTAAGAGCTGTTAAAAGGAGCAGCCGTATTCTTACCCTGCATCCTTGATCTTATATTCCTGTACCTTCCCTTCATCTGACGGAGAGTTTTTTGAAGGGTTAGTTTGTTGGGTCAGATGGTTTGACCCAACACAAGGGAGGCTGTGAGGGAGGAGCCATGTCACAGAGCTGCAGCCTGCGCTTGGATAGGATACGTTCCAGGGGAACAGAGTCTCCTAGTCAAAGAAGAATCCTTAAACAAAAGGTTTTACTAATGACTTCTAGCCCTGTGGTAAGGGATTCTGTAGAAAAATTGAGGAAAAGATCAATGGTCTCTGCTCTTCTAAAAACTATTACAAAAATTGTGTGTGAGCGTGGGAACAAGAACAACAAAAAAATTTTGCTTTGCTTCCTGAAGGGGCCCTCTGTTGCATTGTGGTCTTACTCAGTAGCTCCTTGATGATGAGATCCAAAGCAGCCTGAAGTTTTCCATTCTTCCCTACCCTTCTACAAGATTTAGTGACAAGCATGTAGAAATTTCATCTGAATTGATGGCCAAAGATTTGTTCTTTTCCAGTGAAGCAGTAAGAGATTCCGTGCTGCTACTTGCTGCTATTCAGTTCATTAAGGGTCATCTGAATAGCAAAAAATATTAGAAGCTTCAGGACGGAGACAGCATTGACTCCTAATGTCCCGTTGTTATTTCCACAGATGCAGTAGGCTCTCGTGACTGTTTCAGAAGGTGTGGGATTCCCAGAGCAGACTTTATTCTATGACAGAGCTGCTACCTGCATGGAAGGAGTCACTCTGTAAACTACTTGCACAAAGTCTGACTCTTTGTTACTTTCTTGTGACTACTTAATACATTTAATTCAGTAATTTGAATCTAAAAATAAATTTCTTCTTGCTGTCCTATTCTGCATATCTTCCATCAAAGATCAGTGTTGTACTAATCCCTGTTAATATAGAAAACTTTTTATTCCAGTTTCTTCAGGATATACCAGAGACTCTGTGGACCCTGAATCATACTTGAAGGGCATTATCAAAGGAAATATCACCCAATTTATTTAATCTTCCTATTTTTATTTTTTTTTTTTTTTCCCTTAGTAATATGTTTACGAGAATCACCTTCTGGCAGCTCCTCCTTCCAGAGCGTGCCTATGCCTCGTGCTTATTCTGACAACCTGAAGTGTACCAGCACTACAGTAAGGCGGCAGATTGATGTTAGCTGAGTAGGAAGGAACAGGTAGAGCTCTGGCTCTCTGTGCTACAGAACTTCACGACAACCTGCAGGCAGAGACGTGAGGTATTAAGAAGTGCGTTCCCCCTCCCTTGTAAAACTATTGAGATGACGCAAAATTAGAACATTTGCTCTTAGTTCATGATGCCACTTTGTTCATCTGCCACAATCCAGTGGTATTTTTTCTGGCCATCCTTTTATCTTAGTTAATTGTTTTCTAAAACTAATACATTCCCTAATACATTTCTCTTTCAATAAGTGCGCAGGGTATGATTCTGCTTGTAGGAAACCTCTAATTCTCATCGTTTTACTGTGCATATCTTCATTTATGAGTTTTACCCTAACCAGAGCAAATTTATCTCTAACATTACAAATGCAGAATTACTCATTTAGAGGGTATCGTTTCTAAAGTTGAACACCCTGGTAACAGCCCACTCAAAGGAACCTCAAAAACCTTCATAGTTGCTGTGTGTGTCTAGAGAGAACTAAACCTCTCTTCTTTTTAACTGCTGGGTGTATTTTGCATTTATATTGTTCAGTTTCAAAGCCCTTCAAAAAAAATGCTACAGATTCAAACACAGGTTTGGTTCTTCCATCAGTGGGGTTTTTTGGGGGTTTGTTGTTTTTTTGTTTTTTTTTTACTTTGAGTGTTTAGCTTTTAAGCAGCATTTTGAGGTAGTCTCTCCATTCAACATCTCTGAGCCCAAGGACACATCAGCCAGGAAAACCCCCACGGCAGTAAGGGAGAAAAATTGTGACTCCATGCCATCGTCCTTCAAACAAACGGGAATCCTAAAAATGGGAATCTGCTTTTCCCAGCTCAGTTCTACCCAGGACAACTGCTCAGCCTAAGGGGTTGTCCTGCAGCTGCCACCTCTGGACTTTTGCCTTGAGGCAATTCTGCTAATGAGCCCTGAGATGCCACCTTCTCTGGACTGGAGCACAGCAAAGGGATGTTGCTCGCTGTATGAAAGGAGGAGAAAAAAAAATTGGTGCTGATGACATGAGGCAAACCCTTTATTATGAAACAAACCCAAAACAGCAGAACTGAGCTATCGCAATCTAATTACCCCAGTAACAAAGTATGGCTTGTTTCCAGTCAAACTAAATCACCCAGTTTATTTACTCTTTTCGGAGTCACTCAGCCAAGCCTGGGTGGGCAGATGAGGAAGGAGCAAATTACGGCAGGAATTCTGGAGCTGGCAGCAGAGAGGAAATCACACTTACTGGCAGCATGGCTCTCCTCCTGGAGCTTTAATCCCCGTGCCCTCAGGACCACTACAGTGAGGCGGCCCAGGTAGTCGTTGTAGCTGAGGGAGAACTGGATATCACCATAGTCTGAAGGAGGCTTTGGAAGCAGAAGAACACCTGTCAAATACTCTGAAAAACTTGCTCTTCCCACAGACAAATGGGGGGGGGGGGGGAGCTGTCCCTCATACTAGCGGTTTCTGCCCCACCAAGGCACGTGAGTGCATTCTGACGGCTTTACTTGCGCTGTTGTGATGTTTGATAGAACCAATTAATCGGCCTTCCCAAACCTTTGAATTCCCATCTCTTCCAGGTGATGCCTATTTCCTTGCCTCTTCTGCTTTTTTCTGCTCTAATTCAAAACAGAAGCAAACAAGAAGAGGCGCTTTCTTGTGTAGCTGTCTCCTACCCCGTGTGACTGTTTCTGAGCAGTTGGATAATCCCTGTGCAAGAGCTATGGATCTGCAGGTTGGTAAGGTGGGAATTTTGATTCCAACTGTTTTATCAAATACTTTTGCATTTGATACAACATGCTTCCACCTCAGCTGTACCCTTCCAATACTTGTAAGGCGACAGAAGTTCCACAGTGGCACGCAGCCTGCTATCACATACCTCCAGGTTTTCTTTCTCCAGATCTCTCCATACGACTAGTTTGTTGTCATCAGGTAATGCTTCATTTTTCAGTGGGAAGATAGCTTGGCCTAGGAGATGATGCTTCTTCTGTTGATCAACATGATAAACCAAAAACTTCAGAGTCCTTTGGAGCAACACGTTACTGGAAACCTGTACAGGAAAAGGAAGAATGTATTAATAATTATAAAACATGTGAGACTTTTCTACTCTGGCATGACTTCAGAGGAAGAATTTTTCAAAGTGTCTTAAAGGTAGGTGGAGATTTCCTTTCATTATTTGAAGCCCACTTTCTTAATTTGCCTAAATTTTTAGCTATGCAGGAGTCTAAAGATCCAAGCTAAAATAGAATGAGTTCATGTGAAAAATGTGAAGTTAGCTGGCAGTTTTTCAACTCGTATAGACCTAGTGTTATACGATGCATTCACTTCCAGACACAAATGTTTAGAAATCTGTAAACATTCATTTTTCAGTTGTCTGAAACACAAACTTTTTTGGTTTTAAAGCTTTTGCTCAAAGCCTTTTCCCACAGGGAGCCAAGCTCCCAGCTTTACAGCACTGTACAGATAGCGTAGCAGACAGCTCCCGAGTTCTAGTTTCTAGCCCACTTCCACAGCAAAGAAACTAAAAGCTACGAGAGCATTAATTCAGTACAGATTGCTTCTGGACTTCTAGAGTCCATCATTCCCAGTGAAAGTTCTGGAATCCTCAACTGGTGGTGCATGACATGCACCAACATCAACACGGTGCAGACCATGATCAGTTCTGGAGCCACAGACTTAAGTAGCCCAGGATCTCCAGAAGTCTTGGTAATAAATCCTATCTCCACTGGAAATGATTTGTGTCTTGGTAGAAGCTTGTAGCAAATTACTTTGCACAAAAAAGTGTACTGTAGTTTGACAAGTCAACAGTTGCAATCAAAAATCTGCTTCATCAAGAGGAAAAGTACCTGAAAAACAAAGGTTTCATCAAACTGCGGGTTAAGGGTTTTGTGTTTGGTTTTCGACAGCGAGTAGTTCCTTTCATCAGGCAGCAAGTAGATTTTCACAAACAGGCTACAGGGATCAGCAGGAGGAGGCTGCAGCTTTCTGGCTTTGATCAGGGAGACGAGGAGCCTTTCTGACTCCTGCTCATATTGTACGGAGAACCAGAGGCGGCCGATGTTGCCTTCAGGAAAATCCGTCTCACTTCTGTCTTCAGGAAACTTGTACAGCTCTGGGTTAATGGTCCCTACGACATAAGCTCCAGCTTTGTAAAATAAAAAACAAGCACCCTCAGATTAGTCTCAAAGCTGTAGCGGGCATTTTTATAACCACTGCTGTATTAGGAAAATCACATTAATCTCTCGATTAACACTCTGTTTTTGCAAAAAGTTGTTATTTTAGTGCCTTTTCCCTCAAATTTGGGGGAGCAGTTGTAAGCTGCACCACTTTTTTTTTTTTTTTTTTTTCTTATTCCTGGTACCTTGGTAGTTTGGGGTATTCATTGTTGCAGTCTGCAACCGGTCACTCTGCTGTTCCTGGGGACAACAGTCAGATACCCCTGGGTTACGTTCACGTTGTGCCTTTACAAATCACAGAAGGAGAGATTGCTTTGTCTGCCATGTGTGCAGAATGGTTACGTTCTGGCCCAATTCCTATATATATATGTATATATAATATATATATATACACACAGAGCACTTAGGGCTTGTACTGTGTAATGCTGTGTCTGGTTCTCCTCCAATAAAAATGCTTCATAATAAGAAAGTTACCCCTTAAAAGAGTACCCTTAAAAAGAGTCCCATTTCTGCAGCACCATACCCAAAGAATGAAATTAT
>NW_009258219.1:814807-819211 GCF_000687185.1 Egretta garzetta
TCCAGTCTCGCCCGTGCAGTGTTGGTGGAATGATGAAGGGAACACTTCTGGAGCTGCTCAAGACAACAACAGCTACTGACTCTTCTGGTTTAAATATGGAAACCAAACCTGGTAACGATAATAAGCTTAACTGGTTTTCTCTCACAATTTTGTAAAAATTCTACAGAGATGCACAGCTAGAAAAGATAAATGCCCATTGCTTTGCTCTGAGGGCTGGAGCACCTCTCCTATGAGGACAGGCTGAGAGAGTTGGGGTTGTTCAGCCTGGAGAAGAGAAGGCTGCGGGGAGACCTGATTGCGGCCTTTCAGTACCTAAAGGGGGCCTATAGGAAAGATGGGGAAAATCTTTTTAGCAGGGCCAGCTGTGTCAGGACAAGGGGTGATGGTTTTAAACTAAACCAGGGTAGGTTTAGACTGGATATAAGGAAGAAATTCTGTACAATGAGGGTGGTGAAACACTGGCATGGGTTGCCCAGAGAGGTGGTGGAGGCCTCATCCCTGGAAACATTCAAGGCCAGGTTGGACAGGGCTCTGAGCAACCTGATCTGGTTAGCAGTGTCCCTGCTCACTGCAGGGGGGTTGGACTGGGTGACCTCTAGGGGTCCCTTCCAACCCAAAGCATTCTATGATTCTATGAATTGATTTTACTTGTATAATGCCTAAAGGTCCAGTGAGGGACATCAGATCTCAATTCTTCAGGCAGATCCCTCGCTGCTCCCCTTTCTTCTCCTTTAGAACTGGTCTTTCAAAAGGAAAGGAACAATTAACTGCAGCTGCTTGCTTTGGAGCCCCAAAGCCCTGTGGTAACTGACTTCCCAGGAGAGTCTCCTTCCCGAACTGAAGCCCTGTTGTTTGGTTCTTGGATGCTCCATCATGAGACCACCAGGAATGACTCTGGAAGGCAGGCCAAACCTGCCTAAGTAGCAGGTGAAGCTATCCATGCACCAATTACACCAGGATGTGTTATCTCTTTTCCATAAATCATAAATCATCATTGCATTCGTAGTTACAGAAAATATTATTTTCCTAAAGGAACAAACCAGAACATGACAGATGTTTTCATATAATTCAGGGCTCTCATTTATTTCTGTACATGCATATATTTAGATCACCCCCTCATTTGAGATTTGACAAGTTGCCGATAGTGTACACTTTAAAAACAAAACAAAAATATGTACCTTGTGCTTTTTAGTTGCACTTCAGAAGTTGACTGATCCTGGAAAACAGCATTTGCTGTTTTGACAGGACTGGTGAGCTTTTCATAAGAAAGGAGGCAGCAAAATTTCTTCCACAGCAGGTACACAGTTATGCCAATGAGAACAAATAAAAGGATCCCTCCTATTATACCTCCAGCGACAGCAACTGCTTGCTCTGTTCAAACACAGAAGCACATAAAGCGTCAGAGGAGGATCAGAGTTATGTACGTTTTGGGGGTAGATGGGAACATTAAGGCTGACAAATGTATTTGACTTACGTTCCAAAATGATTTTTAAATGAAACATGCCACTTGCGTGCACGCTTTCGTCTTTGGTTATAGCATGATGATGCAACACGTGAAGATGTGTGACATCGGCAGTGAGAGATCAGAAAGCGTTCAGATACGCTGGCAATGACTGCACTGTAAGAGACTATAGACAGGGAAAAAACCCCAAACCCAAGGAGGAGTTTGGGCTCTGATTTTGCATTAGCACAAGCATTTACCTTAGCCTGGCGGAAGCACTAGAGCTGTCATGACAGAAGGAAAAGAAAACCTGGGAGCATCTAAAGGTACCATTATTTTGGTTTGGTTTGTTCTTCCAGCTCTTCACCTATGTTGAGCTGAGACTCACTCCTGGCACAAGGAACAAAGCACAGCTCTGGGTTGTTTTCTTTCTAAGGATGCATGTGTTTCCTGAGCTGTGAAGTTAAACTGAAGTATCCATCAAACACTGTTTCCTGAGCCTTGATTACTTCAGATAAAACCAGATCCTGTATAATTTGGGTTTGGGGTTTTTTCACACTAATAAAATTGAAAACTTAAGAAATGTTTTTAATGTGAAGATGAGGAATTCCGTTGTGAGAATTCCTCACTAGACTGAGGGTAGACAGGTGCTAATGGGCTCAGTTCCTTGTTTTCTCGTGTTTGCAGAGTACGCCAGAGTGAAAGGCTGGAAGAAGCGCTCCGGCACCGTCCCTTACACCCAGCCTCCCTCGGCTGCCACCACCCTAGCGCAGGTGCAGCCAGACGTGGCTAGGTCTCACGTGAGAACGGACCCCACCAGAACACCCTCTGTCTGCAAACAAGCCCAAACTGCAGAATTACCTTCTGCTCTGCAGCCATGGGCGGCCACTCAGGATCAGCCGGGCACCCTGTACCCCAGTTCTCGGGGTCTCCTGAAGCAACGAAGCGACCTGGCATTCTCTCACAACCGGTACTGACTTTTTTTTCCCCCCTCTTCTCTGCTTTTAGGTAGAGATAACCGTGATTATGCTTTATTGCTGTCTTCTTTTCATCCCTTTATGCGTGGTAGAATCCTAGCAGTTAGCCACCTCTGTGCGATGGTACAAGTAAAAAAAGACAATGCAAGCACAAAGCGATCGGTCAACACTAGGAGCAGTTTTGAATAAGAATTCAAAACTAATTTGAAACAGCTTATTGATTACAGCTATCAAGTGTCTAGGAAGTGAGTTGCAAATACGCGTATTGCTGATCTTTTTCGCTGTTGCCGTGTTCCAAGAAGAGATATGAAACGTCCTTCAGCTACAGAACTCTTATGTAAATACCTTGTGCTATAAAATTTACCCGGCCATAGTGCCTCAAAGGCCTTTAGCTGATCCTATCTCATTTTCCTGCCTTCGGTACAGTCATAGGAGCCAACCTATTTTTGCAGCTCCCCTCTCGGTGCGCTGCCTTAGCTCTCTGCAGGAACCGGCTGGCTGCTTCCCCGGGAGTCATGTAATCGCCCGTGTCCCCCAGCACCACCGAGCAACCGCCCCGCTCGTGGCTTCGCCGCAGCAACGGGCGCTTTGCTGTCCTTGCAGCCGGGAGCAGGGCTGAACACACCTCGGCATCTAGCCAGGCTATCAGCGCAACAGGCTTCCTCTGAGGAAGAGGAGGCACGTACCTATATGGCATGGGTTAACAGTAACACAGAGGGAAGTCTGTGCTACGCTGGTACCTTACTTTTCTTTCATAAGCATGTACAGTATGAGGAAACGCGAACACATGCAGTCCCAAGCACGAAAATGCTGTGTGTGCACCTCTTTAGGGCATGCTCAAGGATGTCTTCCGTCAGATTGGCATCTTATTACAGCTTAGGAGGCCCGCCGCAGAAAAAAGGCTTTAGTTTAACGCCCGTGGATGGAGAATGGTGTGCTTGGTACAGGTACCATCAACACCACAAACGTTTGTACAGCTGGTGGTTTGACTGTCTGACATCAGTACCCGGAAGGTTGAACGTTTCTAGCCAGCTCAACAGGGCTCTGCCGGCTTAACTTGCCCTCTCCCTTGCCAGGTCTCCAACGCTCTCAGCAGCGGTCCTGTGTGCCCCCCAAACCAGTTTGTCACCGTTTACCACTGAGGACGGTACGCTGAGGTGCGCTGCAGTGCAGTATGGAGTACAGCATCCGCGCATGGATTTTGGAGTAAGAGAATGAGTTTCCGCTCTCTTCGTTAGTGAGTTGAATGTACTGAATTTGATCACTGCAGCATGATGTTAAGTATTTATGACCCCTGCTCGCTGCCATTGGCTCGAATTCTGCTGTTTTATTTTTACACAGTAGACTTAAGGTAAAGTTTTACCCATTTCAGTAAAGCTACCTATGATTTAATGCGGGTAAGGAGAATTTGGCTCGCTTTTAGTGCCTCTTATCTGATTAGATCAGCAACAGAACCGGCAGCTCAGGGCACAGTGCAGCACTAGGCACAAAATCAACCGCTGAAACAAGTTGAATCCATTGCGTGCGGGGAGAAAAATGTGTTCTCTTTTTCAGTAGCTACGTGTCATCATGAGAAGCTGATGTAAGGTACGCGGCCGTGGTACGGGATCCTGGCAACTGGGGATGGAAGGGAGCTGCTGGGGGCCCGTCCGCTGTCAGGAGGTACCAGGTTTATCCCAACACAGCGAACTGGCGATGGCCATCAGCTGCCCCCGCTGGGCTCCGACCCCTTTTTGCACAGTGTCTGACGATGCGCTTTTAATAAGCTTTCGTTAAACTTCCCAGGAGGGGAACTTTCTGGAGTTATGCCCAGCCCCTTCTCCACCAACGCCTTTAATCCCGTGTGTACGCACTCGGCTTTATTCAGGCTCACAGCACGGTTATAAACCCCATTACTCGGGGTGGGGGGGTAAACCCTTTGCCCTTGCCCTGGCGGTCGCCGAGCAGCCCCCGGGCCGGGCGGGGCAGGTCCGCGCCTCCTGGGGG
>NW_009258219.1:819692-857487 GCF_000687185.1 Egretta garzetta
AAATTTAATAGTTAATTGTGTTTTATATATATATAATTATATATAAAAAACTTTTATGTGTAAAATTATAGATATGACTTTTTATATATATAAAATTACACATACATGCATGTTCTGTTCACGAGTATTGCGTGCGTTTGCGCAGCGCCGTTTAGTTCCTCCGCGTTTCTTTGGCTTTCAGGTTCAACCCATAGGATTCTAATGAAAGTATCATCTGTTTCTGTGCAACCTGAGAGTCCTTTTAATTGCCTTTAAAATGTCCTGCTGCAGATGTGGCGTGGTTAGATTTTCCCAGTAGTTTTGGGGTCCTCCATAAGTAAGAAATTCAGTAGTTTTGGGGCCCTCCATAAGTAAGAAAGTCGGTAGTTTTGGGGCCCTCCATAAGTAAGAAAGTCGGTAGTTTTGGGGCCCTCCATAAGTAAGAAAGTCAGTAGTTTTCGGGTCCTCCATAAGTAAGAAGGTATCTAGATGATTTTTATTCTGTAAAGATAAAGCTCCATCTATTTCAGTTTTGCCCTTTTAACACAGTTAGCTGTTAAATAAATACTGCACAGTCAATGCTTTTGCTATTCGTATTTCTACACTGAATTAGTAGTAATATCAAAGCATAGATTTGTTTTGTTTTGTTTTGCTCAGGGGTTTTGTGCTTGTCAGGATAGTCTCTATAAGCAAGTCTGAGACAACTGGAAGTCCCGAGCTGGGCAGCAAGCCCAACAGCTCTCTGCTTTCTGTCGCAGTGCTCTGGCCTGAGCTCGCCTTGGTGCCGGCGTGGGGAGCGGAGAAGCTGCTTTAAGCGCCCGTCGGCTTTGCGGAGCGCTGCTGCACGGTTAGCGTGAGCCCGGCCGGCTCCGGAGCGGAGGGCTGGGAAGCGAGCAGCAGCCAGCTGCAGAGCCTGCTCGTGTCTCAGTGCGCCAGGGGGTGGGGTGGGGTGGACTTGGGGGAGCAGATCTCGCCCTCTCCAAGTTCCCGTGGAAGGAATTAGCGGCAAAGTTCCTAAGCAGGGAGCTTTAGTTTTGATTCTGTGCTGTACCACAGGCTTCCTGTTCCCTAGGCCTTCTGGGCTGAGCTCTAGCACCAGCTGGAAATGACAGTAAATACAGGGCGTGAGGAACACAATTACCCCCTCCTTCATCTCCGATTGCCAACCTCCTTCCTAGCCCTAATTCTTTCAAGGTTCCTTGTTTCATCCTATATGTTGCCACACTTGAAGGAACTAAAAGTTAATTCATATAAACCGAACATGTCAATACTGCTTGCTGCATGTCTGAAGGTGTCTGCTGCCAGCACGTTGTACGGGAGAGCCCGGGAGCAACAGCTGAAGGATGCTTCTCTGCACCCCCTGTGTCCCTGGTGACGGTCCTGATCGCTTCCAGCCAGAAGCTGGCATGATTTCCTTTATTGGTTTAAAAGCCCAGCTCTAAGTTCAAATACAAGGTAATGCTGATCTGCCCATGTTCGCATCCTGTAACTTCACCGTTGTGTCAGAGAGAAGTCTGGAAACGTCCGGGGAGACTGCCTGCCTCAGTCTGGGCATTGAAACACCTCTGTTCCTTTCAAGTGCATAGTATGGCCTTAGCAAATAGGTGTTCTGCACGTGCCAGCCTTGGCCAGGATCGATTCACACTCTCTGCTTCTCCGTTGATGTTGTGAATATTTATTCAGTTGTGTTTCTCACCTGCTGGATTGGAAAAGTAATTTTGTTTTCTTGGAGAAAGTTTATCTCTGCAATGGCTGAGAGTTTAATGTTTTGTGGACCTAGATATCGTACTGTAAATATGCTAAGCACCCAGTGCAATTTTGTAACATAACATACACATTTTTCAGTGTGCACATCCGGGTCTTGCTTCTTACAGTAAAACCTTGGCCTTTAAAAGGCCGTATAAAAATTCCGTTTGTAACTACAAAATTATATTCATTATACTTCGGGATAATCACCGAGACATCCTGGTTTAGAATACAGGGTAAAGGATGCTGTGTTCTCCTCACTTTTAAATTATTTTTGTAGTATTAGCAACAGAAGTAAGGAGTCAGGCCCGCAGATAGCAATACATATTTCTTAATTACCTTTTCCTTCATGTTCTGCTTTTCTAACTCTGGTGGCACATTCCTGTCGTGTTTTTGAAAATAGACGTTCTCGTGACACTGCGTAGCTCATCACCTGGGGAGATACCAAATGCTGTAGTTTTTATCGCACGTGCCTGACACCGCTTCGCTTCCAGGCGGGTTCCGTGCTTCGGTGGCGGTCAGTCTTGTTCTGAGCGCTGAAATGACGATGCCGGTTTTGTGGCTGCTCAGGCGGGGGCTTTCCTCGCTTTGGCAAAGCTGAAACTGATGCTGCAAAGGCAGACGCGGCCACTGGAAACGATGCGTGGAAAAGGTAAGCCTGAAAATCTGCCGTAATGTTGCTCTTAAACCCGCTGAAAAATAAGCTGGAAATGGATTATAGTCTCTCAAGGAATAGATTTAAAAAGGCAGAACACTCAAGCTAAAGAGTATTCTGTCACAAAAGTGTTTTCTGAAATGTCTTAATTTTAAAACAGTGTTGTCGCATTGCTCATGAGACACCAACTTCACACATTTGCATCATTTATTGTGTGATATTCGTACAATTTCCACTAGAGTGGGCAAAAGGGAAATGTATATATTTTTTAAATCTGGTATCGTTGTGAAATATTTGCTCAGTACCTTTTATGCTGTGTTGTTTACACCGAAGCTGACTGCACGTAATTACTTAACGCTGGTTGCAGGAACACCCCATGGCAAGGATAGAGAAGTACTTAAAGATATAGCTGTAGAATCATAAGCATCAGTAGATCCTTCTAATGGTAAGTAATTATAGCGTAATTCAGTTGACAGTTTCCCTCTAAAATCTAATCCCCACTGTAATTTATTAATAATCTTAAAGTTACAACAGATCACTTTCATTGAAAGGATTTTTTTTAATTGTTTTTTGTTTGTTTGTTGTTTTTTTTTTTTTAAATTAATCCCATTTGGCAGCCCTAGAATGATCTTTAAATCCAGGCATTTTAAGTGAAATGTATTCAAGTTCTTCTGCCTTCACACCAACTTCTTCGTATTTGTGAATTTTGACTTTTGCATTGGTGGTACCTCCAGCTGGGATGGCACCTAGAAAGGGGTAGGCTTTTTTTTCCCAGTTAAAACGTGACTAATTTTATTGAGGTTGGTGAATCAGTCAGGGACATAATAGATTAGGGTCTGCAGGGAGCACTGGTGGGCACCCTAAGCACAGGGAATAGATTACATTGCGAGTATCACTGTGAATGGCAGAAATAACCAGTACTTAGAATTTCTATAGCGCCCTTCATTCCCAGGCTCCCGATTTCTGCACCAGCATTAATTTACTGGTAGTTAACCATCACAAAGGCTATTTGAAATAATAGTTATTGTTATCCTTATTTTATAGATTGTTTAATAACTGGAGTTCCTCCAGATCCACGCTTGTGTAACTGAGATAAGAATTTCTCCCACAATCTACTGTTGGCCTTGGACTAACATCTAGTTCTCAGCTTTAGCAGGCTACGGGTAATTGACTGTTTCAGAAAAAAAAATGTGAAAGAAAGATCTACTCTGCCATAAAAAAATCCTTTGGATTCATTCTGGGAGTCATTTGTTAGCTTTCTTTCAAAAGAAAAGGTGGGAACGGGAGAGCAAGTGCATCCCGAAGGGAATGAGTCTGCCGGAAGCGTTTTGCTTCGCTGTTGATGGTAGTTGCCTTTAAGCACTCTTAAACTCTGAGTCTCTCAGGCTACAGTCCAGAACAGCTCTCCCAGTAAAATTACAGGTATGAAATGGGGATAAAGACAGGAAAAAATCTTCAAAAGCTGCCACATGTGGTGCCCCTAGAAGGGCCTAAGGAGAAAGACAGCAAAAGAAGAAGGGGGGGTGTGGGGAAGATAGCGTTAACCTGGTTAAGGGCTTTGGATTCCTGCTTTGGTATTTCACCTTAGCCCAGTAAAATCGTTGACACTGCAGCTAACCTTGATATTCTCCAGGGAGAGGCAGGCAGAATCATTTCTGCACCTGCACAAGCCTTCCTCCTGAGGAAGCGAGGATGTCTGTCCCACCAGCTCCCTTCTGGCCCAGAACTGGTCAGTGGAGCCTTCGGCACGTGAATGCCTCTTACAGCTTGCACAGAACATGCTGTGCAAGACAGATTTTTTTTTTTTTTTTTTTTTTTTTTCCCACGCTCTGATACTCATCTTTTGCTCGGTATTAAGTCCCTGGCAGACATGGACTCACAATGCATTTGCTTTCTCTTTAGGGCCTTCTTACAAATCTTTTTGGCAGTGTTATAGTATACCTGCTGGCATGAAAGTAGCCATAGGTAAAGTCTGCATATCAGCACGTCTGCAGAGCTCAGAGTGTTTCTCTTTTTACCTTTTCCCTTTGTGTCTAGTCTGCTTTAACTCTTGGTGGGGCCGAATAACAAAATTTACGCAAGCTATAGCACCACCTCCTGTCCAAAGTTGGGCTTTGGTGTGAATCAGTAGAGCAAACTAAAAAGTTCTCTTAAAGGTGACTTTTTTTCTCCCCCTGTATGAAACAGAATGCAGAAAATGTGAACTTTTATTCCTTTCAACTGACTTTTCCCACCTGTATTTTACAATAGGAATTTCAGAAGTACCAAGTCTGCTTTTACTGGAACATTTTCTCATGGTTGTGGGGTTCATTTGCTAGTGTAAACTGCATTCAGAAAGTTAGCAGCTGTTGCTGTTGTAAGAAGAAACAGTACAAAATGTTCCCTTAAAATGACTTTTATTAATAAGCTCCAGGTTCACAGATGATGTGCGCAAGACCTGTAGAGATTTTGGCAGAGAAAATCACTTGCAAAGCTCTGGCTTGCGTGGCTTTACAACTTTTTGGGGGCCATTATCTGTCTTTTTGTTCTGGTTTTGTACACCACCCAGCCTTGGTAATAGCAATCTAAACTTCATAACTTTGAGGAGACCTTGCAAGATTACCTATGTACACATGCAAAATAAACTGTTCACACAGCTGTAGCGATGAACAACAAATGTTGCTCTAAGGCCAGACTAGTTTTTATTTTAGGCAGTATTTCCTAGCTCTCGCTCCCTGCTGGAACAGATAATGGATTTGGGCCAGGAATAATGTAAATAAGGTGCGAGTACTCTGAGACAGATGGGAAGGGGTTGCTGAGCAGGCAGATGAATCTGCAGACAGGAATGCATCTTAAGATCTGGGTGAAGTACAGGAAAGCACAAAATCATACATATGGCATAGCAGTTATACCATATGTAATATAGCCCTAATCGGTACAGCCTTATGGGATGCAAGCTTTTAACTGAGAGCAAGATTTGATGTTTAGGAACATACACAACTGGAATGAGATACTGAAAGCTGAAGATCTGTTTGCTTTAACTTATGGTTGTTTTTGCAGGCACATGCACTTAAAACTTCTCTATGTATAGCAACAACAGATTTACAGATGTCATCCCATACATGTTGTTGTTTAAAAAAAAAAACCAAAAACAGTGGTGTCCAAAAGCCTGGGCAAAACTGTAGTGAGACCTTGAGGGTCAAGGATGTAAGAAAAAAAAAATTAAAAACCTGAGTGTAGGGGAAAAAAACAAGAAACTTTTCATATCATGAAGTCCATATTTCACCTGCATAAGTGATCCCTTTCCCTTTGCACAGTGGCCGGGCGCCTTCCGGGTGGGCAGCATCCTTGGGCTCCCTTTGAACGTGAAACTTTGAACTTTGAACAGGGCTCCAAGCTGAAACGTGACTGACGTTACCTGGACCCAGCTTCTGGCTCTGCCGGAACAAACGGTTCAATGTGATTGCAGAATCTGCTCGGAGACCATCCTAATATGTAAAGGGACTTAGTAGAAAAAGGCACGGTCCCTGTTCTGACACTGCTTTTGCAACAAATAATAAGGAATACCTGATCCATTTACAGAATATTTTTCTAGTATTGCTAGTGTCTAGCATGCACCAAAAATATATAACGGCCTCCCCTAAATACACCTAATGCAATGGGATTTGGCCCCAAATACATTTCCAAGTGATAGCGATCGGCTTTGGCCTGTGCATAAATCCTCAACACAAAGTGTTAGAAATTATATCAGGTATAGTGTAGATAACAAGCGTCACATGGGCAACACCGCAGCAGCCATGTGAACTATTGAATTGGCAGCAAAAACCAAAACAAAAACCCCCACAACCCCCAAAACCCCCAAAGGGTTCATCTTAACTCAAATCCTTTTCACAAATCTAGGTTAGAGCCTAGCCAGGAAGGGCCAAAATAAGCTGATGTGGGCACGCTTCATGTAGTAACCGCTAGAACTACGACTGCTGCAGCAAGAACGCTGCCCACTGTTCCTGCTGCTGGCTCCTCACTTAAAATATATGTGAAAATGTTCTAGGAAATGCAAGAAATACAAGAGGGATGAAAGTAAAGCTTTCAAGCGAAGAAGAATCAGTGTCATTCCCACAGGTATTGTGGCCTTGCTTTCCTCAGGAAGGCTATGTCTCGAAGCTAGAAAGCAGTATTTTTTTTCCCTGGGAGCTAAGTAAACAATTTCTGCCCCTTTCTCAGCCTGAGGCTCAAATGGCACATTTGGAAATGCCAACCTGCAGGCACCTGCCTACCGTCAGCCAGCTTATTATATAGCTTTGGTTGTATGTGTAGAGAAGTACACTGGATTTTAGGACGTCAGTTGACGCCTTTTTTTTTTTTTTTTTTCCCCCCTACCAATAGTAATTTTTCCTCAAAGAGGATGAACAAGATCTCTGACAATCTGTTTATTTGGCAACCAGGGGTTGAAGGGTGGGAGAGAGTTAAAAAAGATCTTCTTTAGATTCCTGAGACCTATGAGTCAGTATATCCACGAGCAAAGGTTACATAAACTAATAGATTAGAACAAGATTTAGTTGCATAAACACTGTTACTGCATTTCAATCTGTCACAGAGTCAACCCTGCAGATTATTGCAGGCAGAGCTAGCCTGGGGCTTACAGTCCATCTCGCTGGGCTGCCCCTGGCCCTGGGAACATTTGAGAGAGCATCATTCCCTTGCCGTGGGGCTGCTCTGAAACCCACGGGTGCTGTTTTATAGGTCTGGCCTGTGCAAGGCTGATTTAACATACAGCACTGTTGCTCTCAGATTGTGTCTGATTTGGAATGTCACCCTGGTATATTGGTTGCATAATAATTTTGTCTGTGATCCGTTTAGCCAAGGGTCATGCCTCTTATGAGGGGGGTCCAATATAGGCAGCCACGGGGACCAGTGCTGGCCAAGCATATCGTCCAGGGAAAGGGAGGCTGGAAGAGGAGTGGTGGGGTGGGAGTCAATCCACAGGCGGAGAGGCCGACAGACAACTACATTCTGATGACTGTGGTCTGAATTGTTTGGGAATATTCCAGGTCATATGGGAAAACAAAGCCTTTCTTGGAGCTGCAGAGCTATGTTTTTCTGAAGTGCATCAGGGTCAGAAATTCCACTCCCAGGCTGCAGTACTTTCCTCTCGTACAGTGTTTTCCTTGGTGCGTTCCCCAGCTTCTCGCTGATACCATTTCCTCATTTTACATCTGGGAATTGAGGCATCAAAGTTCAAGTCTTTTTTTAGATGCTTGACTCCCATCCCACAGAGCTAACCATCTCTACAGTGGGCTTTGCTCTTGGCACTTGGCCCTGGGCACCAGCTAAGATCTAGAAAAGACTCCGATGCTTTCGTTTCTATTTGTTGTCCAGAGACCAAATTTTTTTTTTTTTTTTTTTTTTTTTTTGCATCACACCATTTGCAAAAGTAAACTAAAGAGGTTTAGTATATACACGAATGTGTTTTTGAAAAGAGTTCAGATCCAAATTTGCAAAAGGGGGTGGACAGGTCACGTAGAACAGAATTACTGGTGACTTCTCAAAGTGTAATGTTTTGTACTGTTTGTTTTTTTCCCCAGGAGCAGGCCCTGGGACCCCCACTGGCTTACGTGGTGCTGGCTTGCCTCCTTTCCAGCCGAGAGTAATGGGACAGATGGAAGGCCAGCAATGAAATGCAGAGTGAAGCTAAACATGTGATTAAATTCTCAAAAAGGCCAAAGCCCTTATTGCATGAAAGGCAGCTTAAAGCTACTCCAAAACTGGCTTGAAGGGTTATTTTTTTTGTGCAATTATTTATTGCTTTTTGCTGCTGGATATTAAGCAACTGTAGAGAACAGGGGAGGTATTCTGGTTGTTGTGCATGGGAGGAAATGAGATCTGGGAACAGGAGAAGTGAGAGCAGAGTGCCCATGTGATAGTCCCTTGATTTAAGATGAGATTTAAGGTTTCACGTCACGAAATCTTTGGTTTAGAGCAAAACATGCTTAAAAGAGGGATCTTGTTTGTATTCTCCATAATCAGCTGTTGTTCTGGGCATCTGATAACCAACCAAAAAAGCAGTGCTGCGCAGAGATTTGCTAAGTCTTTGAAATAGATGAGATTGTTTGTATTAGCAGGCTGCCTGGCAAACTGCCAAGGCAAAATAAAGGCAAAAGACCTGGTCTGCTTTGTTGAGAAAGCTGCTCTTAAATCCAAGATGAAAAAGAAAGGAGATGACACGGCTCAAAACCACCGGTTTTTGCAGTACTAAAAAGCCTGACAGCTTTCAGAAAGATTAATCCCACAAGGAAGAGTACTGCATCTATGTTGCTCCTTGAAAAAAGTCGTGTCAGTAGTGTTACAGGGTTATTCCCAAGCAAGACGAATGTAGATGACCTGGCAGATTTCGTAATGACTTCATGAAGCCAGCAGATGAGAGAAACCCACACAAATCATCTTCCTTTTCACAGAAAAATAGAATTGCAGAATAGAGGCTTATTCATAGACGGTGCTTGCTACGACTGGGCTGTCTGAGCAGCAGTTATCTTCTCCCAGGCAGAAGAAGCAGAAGTCATCACGCTGCTCACCTGATATGAGCACTCTAGATGTGTCTGACAGCTATTCTTTTCTAAAAATAGATAGACAGCCCCCCCAACCCAGCAGATCCTTAATTAGATATAGAAAAATGTCGCTTTTTCCCTATTGATCTATCTTAAATATATAATAGTGGAGTCCTTAAAGGGTAAGGCTGGTACTGCTCTTTCACAGTGGCTTTTTATCAGGCTGTCGTATGCACTGTGGTGCCACTCGGGCAATAAGGATCTCTAGGGGGAAGGGCTCCATCTCCATTTTTGTAACACAGAATGCTCCTTGGATTAAATGAATAAACCAGCCTTGGGATAGAGACTGGACCCCAGTCTCCCGTCCCCATACTGACTAATCACTAGAAAAGATTGCCATATTCGTTCTCGCTTTTTCCCTAATTCCCAGTGGATCTTCAAGCTGTTAATGCCAAGCGTTGCCGTATGCAGGCTATAAAAGTACTCACGCACGCTAGCCCAAGCTGACTGTTCTACAGCCATCGAGGCCAGGCAGTTGGTGTGGTTTTACGCACCCCCACGTATTCATGCTCTGCCTTAGCACTAGGGCTCAGCTAACCCTGCGGCTTAAGGTCTTCACCGTGGAGTCTGATGGGTGCCAGGCGGAGGAGAGGGAATGCCGCATAGAGGTAGGTCGTGATTCTGAGGGTTGTTTGGGTGTAGATACCTAAACACTGCTTTCTGGGCCTAGGTCTTAGTCAGTCAGTACTGGGAAGTCTGACAGTTTGAGAAGAGCTCATTTTCTTAAATAACTCCTCTACACAAGAAGGTGGTCTAGAGTTGCAGATATCTTAAGTAAGTTAAGCATTTATATACGAATGGCATTGCTTTCTTAAGTAGTACAATAACGTGTGATCAGATGGATTCTATCTGTAAATTAGCTTTGAATTGCAGCTTCTGCAAGTTTATCTAAAACTTTAATTTGAAGGTTTTGCGATATTTCTTATCTGACAGAATTGCTTTATTTGTAAAATTCTATGTGAGAAATAATGGTGCTTGTCATGTCGAACGGAAGGTGATGGTCAGTTTTATGTTTTCAAACAGCCTCGTGTGTGTGTCAAAACACTTGCTATGCTAGCTCCTAGACTGGACTGACTGGAATTTTTTTGGGTATCCAAGCATAAGCAAAAACTGCACTGCATACAGAATGCCAGTTTCAGTAAGGGGCTAGCGCTATCTGGAGGGGAGAGCTTCTGACTGGTTACAGGCATAGCAAAAGTTCACTTTGGCTATGGTGCATTAGTTATTATCTTGAAGGCTCTCTTAGGCTGCACTGTTACCTCTTCAGAAACACTCAAAAATACTTTACAATGGAGATATCCAAGACCTGATCCAAATTGACTGCGGCAGATGACATTCAGGCAAGTGAGCGATGTTATCCACAAGACCGCACATAACGATGTTCCTGGAGGGCTACATTACTGTTGTAGACGAGAATGTGTTCCAGAAATGCATTAAGCTGAAACCGGCCTGGTTGCAGGTGCAGCTTCACTGGCTTAAGTGGCTTTGAATCAACAGACAGCAAATATCAGCTTTCCAGGGCCTGCATGCGGAGCCCCCAGGCAGAGATATATGTATTAACAAATTGCAAGCAGCGTTTTTGTGCGTCGGCTCAGAAAGGCGCTGCCAGCGGGGCACTCTGCCACGGGGGACACTTGAACCTGCCCCCTCCCAGAGCAGTTCTGCCAGCAGTAGCGCTGGGGAGGTTCAAGGCTGATGGAGGAGATCAGCAACTGCAGCCTGGGCAGGTCCAAATCATCCCACCTGGCATGAGAAGGTTACCATGAATGATAGCAGCCCAGGCAGTGCAAGAAAAGGCTGTAGGGTTATAAATGGGAAGGGGTGAGAAGAGGGCTAGAGTACAAGTTTTTAGGTCTCGCGTGGAGGAACCAAGAGATCAGGATGGTTTTCCCACCTCATACCCTCTTCTGAAGAGGGTTAGCTGGCCAAAGTGTGGTTAGGGAATTTGGGGGTCAGACAGAGGGCTCCTGGGCTAGGACTGGGCTGCTTCTCTCTTGAATGTGGAAGCCCCGATGGCCTGGGTGGAGGCTGAGGTGACACAGAACTGGCCTGTGGGTCTGACAGCTCTGCCCGGCGGTGCTCTTCAGCAGGCAAGCAGAGCTAACTGCCTTCCCTCCCATGGGGTGACTCAAAGTCACAGGGCTGGTGGCTTGCTTGCTTCTGATCTTCAAGCACCCCAATGAGTAAATAGTAATTTGGAAAGCTCTTTTCCATGGCTGGGCATAGGACTTTAATTTCATGCGATTAAACACATTCTCACATGTTTAAACCCTGGGTGGAGTTCCTGGGGAAATATGAATGCTAGTCAGGCTGAGCAACAGTGGCAGAACTGTTCTGCAGAAATTCTGTTGAAAAACATTTTTCCTTTCTTCCCAATAGAAATTCATCAACTTTTGCTTCATTCAGCCCAATGTATCTGTAGGCTATTGACTTCTCAGTTTCCCTTAGCTGTCAACGTTGTTAAAGAAAGATATGGAATAAAATCTCCAAATTTGAATTTGAGATATATCTTCATGCCTTTTCTCATTAAATGTAAAATGAAAAAGCTGTGTGCCAATCACATCATTGTGGATGCCCAGATGTGTAACCTATTGAGGTAAAAGTTGGTCACCAGTTTCTTTCAGTAGGCACATTTTGACGCTTTCACTGAAAATAGTCAACAGTGTTGGACATACCAAATCCAGGACGAGAGAGCTACGCAACTTCCTCCTGTAGAGGGTTTAAAGAAAAAGAGAAATGCAATATTATCCTTGCATTGTGTCCTTTATATGTTCTTGGGACATCATGTGGGCAACTTGGGACAAGTTTGGAAGATGCGTTTGACTTGGAAGGGTCATACACTGAGTTGTTCCACCGCTGGCTACTGGCACCCATGGAACGATGTTGGAATCGCTATGAGTGCCATGTCTTGTCATGTCAGCCGAAGGTCTTTTGCTGGAATAACAAAGGAAGCAAAATGCTGTAGAGTTGTCCTCTCCCTGGAGCACTGTTTCGGTCCTGTACCACTGGGGGGGAAGACTCGCCTGGGCACGATCCTGGGCCGCCAGGAACGCTGGCAAGAATGCTCTGGAAGGGACGGGTTCAAGGAACTTCTGTTTCCGGCCCTGCAGGAAGGACACACGAGGTCAGCACAAAGAGCTGACTTCAAATGCCTACTCTGCTTCCTTGCTGTAATAAACATGGCAAGTAAAATAAAGCCAGCCGGAAAGCTGCTGCTGAGCCGTGCGTGGCTGTTAACCCCCGAAATGCTTCCCGACCTGTAGCCCCAGGGAGTAATCGTTCGGTGAGTGCACTGGGGTGTGTGTCTGAGGAACAAAGCCTGGAATCACATAGCAAATTACTGGTTTTGCAGCCCCTTTTGAAGACTCAGGGAGCAATCTTGTGTTCCTAAAAGCATCGGGAGGGGGGGCTTGGTCCCCCTCTCCCAGCTGAGCTCGGCGTAATGGGAGGGTGCTGGGTGAAGGCTTGGGAACAAAGTGAGAATGTGCTGTAAGTGTTTTTGTTTTATGGGAAAGACAGTAACTCCTTCCTGAACAGAAAGAAAGAGGACTTGAAAGGGTTATTTTCTGATGTTTTGGCATCCTTCTCCTTGCCCCAGCAGAGATCCAACCAGGCTGCCTTGTGTGATGCTTTAAATGGAGAGGAATAGGCCAGAAAGAAATAAAAGCGGCTCGCAGTGCAGAGAGGAGTGGTGCTTGGGAAAGGACTGGCTGTTGCTGCTGATAAAGGTGAGTGAAAGAGGAGATTCTTTACAGTAAACGGGCTACCATGGATAGGGACAAGACTCTGCTGGCCACATCCGTCCTTGACGTTCCTCAATGCACCATGGGTCACATCTGGCAGCCTGGCGGGGCCTGGCTGCCTGTGTCCTGGAGGGTTTCCCTGCTGGGGGAGGATGGGACAGGGGATGCTCAATGGCAGCACCCTCAGGACCCAGCCAGCGCCCTCGGTGAGCCCCTGTGCCAGGCTGGGTGCGAGGGCACGGTGCTGCCTTCACAGTCACATGCAGCAAGGGCCGGGCTGGCCACAGCCTCCTGCAAGCTGGGGATCCCCAACTGCGGGGTGCAGGTGGCTGGACGTAGGCAGGCAGCCGTAAGCCCCGAAATGCCCATGCTGGGCACAGGAGGGAGGGCACGGGGCTCACGGGAGGGCAACCGAGGCCACCCCTGCAAGCACCCTGATGTGTGTGCTGATACGTGCTTTTTTTAAAGTCGCTTTGGTGCAGCCAAGATTTGTTTGGTAAGTGGGAACAGGTTCTGGAAAATTATTTTGCAATAGAAAACTTGTTCTAAATTGTGTCCTGTCTGTAGACAAACGGGATAACTTTCTGCAGCATGCTGCTTTTTCCATTTCTCCCTACTCAGCACAAGGCAATCTCACTCTTTTCAATCCATTGGGATGTCTTCGTTCCCAGTCCATGCCTATACAACTGATGCTTTCTGGGTTTTGGTTTTTTGGGTTTTGGTTTTTCGTCGTTCGTTTTTGATCACTCTGGATTACCAGAAGCAATGGGTGTTTCCTACTGGTGATTTTGCATTTACACAAGGGTAGGAACTGAACGCATGCAGGGCGGCTTGGCCCAGGTGCCAGTTCCCTTGCTTGCCCTTTAGCTCCTCCTCTTCCTGCCCCTCTTTGCCTCCCCTCCCTGTGCTTCCCTGGCGGCATTGCTGGCTCTGCACAGGCCCAGTTTCTCTAATCAGATGAAGCCGCAGGATTATCCCTCTCCCTCCCTCCTTCCTAGGCTCCATTTTATTCCCTCTCCAGCCAAGGGGGGAGGCAGGAAGGGGCGTCACGTCCAGGCAGAGGAACCCCCATCTCCCCGTCTCCTGCCTTTGATGCTCTCTAACAGTCCCTCCTCCTTCCCCTTATCATATGCTCACCTGAGCGTCAACAGCACCGGGCGGATCGGGGAGCCCGGTTCCTGAAGGAAATTTGGCTTTTGTTCTCCTCAGATGCCCGACCCTCTGTTTCAAATGCCCTCCAAGTAGCTGGGAGAGGGAAGCTGTGCCACCCCCGAGTAGGGGCAAGGTAAGGACCACCAAAGTCACGTATCGCCCCTTCCCTCCTCTCCCTTTTGCCAGCAGGTCTTTGAGAGTAACGAAGCAGATGAGGGGCAGGGAGAGGAGCTGCACGGAGCCAGACCCAGGGAGAGGAGCTGCACAGAGCCAGACCCAGGCTTCTGCGAGTGCTGTGCGGGCAGCAGGGGGGCGAGAGGGGGCTGAAAAGCCCAGGAAATTGTAGTTTTCTCTTTTGCTGAAATGACGGGAACGGTGGCTCTGAGCTTTGACTGAATGTCATTGAACATCAATGAACTACATTTAGTTCTGCAGAAGGTGTGTGGGGGGGAGGGTGCTGGTGTCTTTCACTCAGATGTGTATGTATTTGTCTTTTAGCAAGTGCTTCTAGAATATGCTTGTCACTGTTTCTTTGGGGGAGAACCCCCCCATAATCCCGTTCATCTTATTTCTCTGCCCATCTGCAAGTTTACAAAGATGCTTTTTGATTATCTTTTGTGTGTACGTTGGGGTTTTGATACTAAAAAAGAGTAAATTGTATTGCTTTAAATTGTTACCTTTTAGCACTAATCTGCCAGAGAATGGTTTCCCTTGTTTTTCCACCATGTGTACCACATGTTTTTGAAATTCCTAAGAAGTTAATATCCAACACTAGAAAAAACCCGAGGAATATAAAAAAAACTGTGCCTTCTGCATATCAGCTTTGTTTTACCCTCTTCTTTCCCAGATAAATGATCAATCGCTATTTAGAATGACTGATAAAATTTTCTCTTAAACTAAAACATGTATTTTCCAAAGCCAAAGATTTGATTTGGCTTGGCTTTTTATTGTCACTGGAGTCAATGTTTTAAATCAGAAACTGCAGTAGAAGAGTGTTTTGTGCATACATTGTAGTTTATAACCTGCTATGATTGAAAGTAAGAATTTGTGCTGATGCACGTCTGGATTTTAGGGGAAGAGGTTTAAAAGGGAGGGGAAGAGCAAGCAGTAATTTCAGTTTAGAGAACTCCAAGCATGAAAGGTGAAAGATAACCATTGGATAAATACATTTTGTAAGATGTTGATCTTGTGCATAAATAAGATGGACCATATAAAGATCAAAATCTACCTCTTTTCCAGTGACTTGTGCTTCAAAGCAACCATCTGATACAAAAATATTGGTGATTTCCATGCACCAATTTGTGCACCACATTGATTAAAGCTTGCAAAGAGTTGTTTGCATGTTTAAGGTTAAGCATATGTCTGAATGTTTGCAGGACCTAGATCACAGTGAGAACTGAGTTCAAAGACCTCTGCATGGAGTCCTTGTGTAAAAGAATTAGGTTTGGGGAAGGTTTTGTATGTGAGGGTGGGTTAGATGAGGGCTTCATGTTTTCGTGTCGTGGCTCAGTCACTCTGTAAAATGCTCTTTGATTATAGGGTTTTGTTGATTTTTAGCATCCAGACATTTTATCTTAACTGTACTCCAGAGAGAGCTGCAATTGCAGTTTAGTTTGTCTGACAATTACCTAGGGCTGCATAAACCACAAGAGCAGTAACCTGTACATAGCCTTGTGATGTCCAAGCTGGTTTATAATATCAAATGTGATAATTCCCTGTTAGATAACCATACCAAATCCACATTTTTCCTTCCATAGCAAACTATACATATTCAAAATACACTTGAAAAGAGTACGTGAGGGAGGGTGGAACAGGTGAAAATTGTTGTCAATGGTCATTATACTTCTGAAGTTTAACTTTCTTTCTGTTAAGGGCAACGATGCAGGGTAAATTGGAGGTATCTTTATAACACTGGAGGTAAGCCGAGGTATTTGCTGCACCAGGGAGACAACGCCCCCCCTGTCTGCAGGCTGGTCAGCTCTGTGCAGAACAGCAGCCAAATCCTCTTCCTTCTTCAGCAACCCTTCTGAAGATTAAAGAGGCTGATTTCTCCATTCCTTTCCCCTGTAGTTAATGTTTTAAAATGAGGATGGAGCGTACTTGACTGGTCTCTTGTATTTGGATATTGCAAGCTGTTAGACAATTTGCAGGAGAATGCGGCCTAGGAAAGGGGCTTTCAGAGGCTCAGGAGCTAGACAGAGAGCTGTTAGTGGTATTCATTCATTTTCTGTGTTCTGCAAGTATTCTTTTCAGTGAATCAGAAAATAGAAAAATCCTATTTTTTTCTTTTATCATATGCCACAGTTTTATTGTTGCAAGTGACCCTCAAGTCATTGGGCAATTAATTCTCTTCCTAAAAGAAGCAAAAGTTTGCATCTTTGGCAGATGTATGTGATGTTTCATTGCTTGTAGTCCCAAACCATTCTGGCCCAAGAACAACAGTATAGCATGAATCATAGGCTGCAAATGATGTTACACTTTACTTTCCTTGTCAGCTTTGCACTCTTTTTTTTTTTTTTTTTCTTTTTCTTTTTTTCATTCCCTGTGACCATGAGCAGCACCACAGGGTTTGTGGGCACTGGCCTTTTGGTTAATTCTTGCAGTTTCTTGGCACCGTAACAAGAGTTTTTTAACTGGTGTAAGCTGTAAAGCTGTATGCATATATGGTATCATACGTGAAAACACTTTTCCTTGGGCTATGAAAATTCTGGAAGATCTGAATCATCCAAACTCTTAATAGTCTTTTTTTCCTCAGGGTGAGGGTGGGAGGTGTTTCAGTGGTGAGAGTGGTGCTTTCTGTAAAAGCGAAAAGAGGGGGAGAATGAAAATAAATGTTGGAGCAGAGTGGTCAGGAATATCTGCCTGAGGGGTACCAGGAGAAGGCAGTGAACTGAGAGATACGAAATGAGCCGTTCTCTGGTTAAGATCACTTGATGCGATATTTCTTATGGATGCATTATAACTATTGAATTAATCTAAAGCTATGCAGCTGATAGTTCATACATATGCTAAGAACTGTCCTTTAGGAGTATCCTCTGATTCCTTAGTGGATGGTGGGGCAGAAAGATGGTCTCTTTCCATTACAAAAGCTGTTAAAGTTCTTCAGAATAAAGTTCCACTCAGAGAAATTATCTTTGGCAACAGGAACCACAAGAAAAATCACTTTGGGGCTGCTTAGGTACATTTACTCGGAGTGTGGAAAGGGGGACAGGCTAACTAAATGAAGCTGACATCAGCCAGGTCTTTGCTAGTTGATCGGTGGCGTTGAGTGTGAGCATTAAGCACGTGAGTTACATCCCAGCATGATTCTGCACCCAAAAAGCATAGTAAGAAAGATCACCTTTAAACTGGCCTGTCCTTGTGTGCATCTTTAAAGTAACGTCTTCCAAAATTAGGGCTTAACTTTTGCACAGTGTGGATGTAATACAGAACAGAGAAAGGAGCCAGGAGTATTTCTCCATCTGCAGAATATTTGCTAATTAAGCCTTAGCAAGGGCACACCTGAGTGTGCAAATGAAGGTTAATGGGATTGAGCAGTTGTAAGACCTTCATTTGACTTGCAGAGCTTTCCTCTGGTCAACAGTGCGTAATACTGACAGAGCCCAGTTCATCTGAGATGAATGGAAAGACCTGATTCCCTTTTCAGCTCAAACTAAGCAAACCTGACATGGAAATTGGAGAGATGATGAGTGCACAAAGCCACCCTAACTCTTCTGAACTGGATTTTTTTAGACTTTTAAAATTATTTTATTGTTTTCTCCAAAGAAGCTTCTGGGAAAGTTCAGTGTTTATGACTGAACAGGGTGGATAAGTACTTCTTGAAATGCCGTCAAGGAAAAAGATACTTCTTGTTTTAGCAGTTTTATTTGGTTCTCAATGGCCTCTGAGCTGTGGAAGGGGCGTGGAGTGCTTTTGTTGATTTGGTAACAAGAAAGACACCAACAGATTTG
Organism: Egretta garzetta; assembly: GCF_000687185.1. NCBI lineage: Eukaryota > Metazoa > Chordata > Aves > Pelecaniformes > Ardeidae > Egretta > Egretta garzetta. The sequence goes on from NW_009258219.1 coordinate 837,499, forward strand.
TAGGAAACTTTTGGCGTTCACTGCCTCCTTCATAGGTATCACCTCGCCTGTAGAACACAGGCATCACTTCTGTGGTTCCTTTCAAAAGTTATTCCTGTTTTACCTCATTCCAGGGAAAGGGTCAGGTTCCACTAATCAATTAAACAAATGGTTTAATATTGCAAAATGATTGCACATTCCAGCTTCTTTTGAGGCTCAGGATGAGAAGCTGTATGAAAACTTCTCATTGGCAGTGACAGGCAAAAGCACAAAATTCTGAAAACTGTAAAAAAAAAAAAAAAAAAATCACTGAATCATTCAGTTTGGAAGGGACCTTGGGAACTCATCTCTTCCAACCCCCTGCTCAAAGCAGAGACAGCTATGAGGTCAGATCAGATTTCGTAGGGTTTTGTCCACTTGGGTCTTGAATATGGTCAAACCAATGTTTGAAAAGCAAAGGGTTCCTGTAACAGAGACTTAATTCTTTATAATCAGTATCTTGTTGCTAGCAGTTAACAGCAGATACTTAAAGAGTTATCCTCCAGCTGTCCATGTCGTACAGGTGGGATCTTCCTCTACCTTGGTGATGACAGGAACCTGCCTTGTCTTGCAGTTCTTGTTTGAGTTGTTCCGAATTTATACCTCAATATTTTCTGTTTCTGACACTATTAAATGTTAATAAGTATGGACTTTTGCAGCTCATTTTGTGGTTGAGATCAACCAAGAGGAGGGGAAGCTTGCTTGTTTACACAGAGCAGGGTGTAAATATAAGTTCCTGAGGAAGTTCTTCACAGACTCGGATTTGACAAAACATTTGCAAGTTTTAGTCTGCTGCTTTACTGTGTCTTGAGTTTTCTCTCCTTAAGGTCTCTGGTGTCAGATAAACGCTGGAGAGCATCCTGTGAGCATGGGCTCTCCTCTAGCCAAGCTATAATGTTCTTCTTCTCTCAGTCCTGAGAGTAGTGAGATGCTCCCTTTAATTCCTTTCAGATGGTTTCTGAAAACTACAGATAAGTTTCCCACATAGGTCTGATTAGACCACAGTGTAATTGGGACAGTTGCCTTTTTGAGAGAGAGACACCGCACTTTGACATAATAACTGGTCTTTATGACAAAATATCGACTTTGGAAAGGAAACTTATTCTTCCTAGTTCCTCCCATATTCTTTTTTTATATAGTTTCAAAGCTAGCTTATACTACAGTCAGACAACCTTTAGCAACGCCACAAAACACGATTAGATAGTCTTCTCTTCAGTCCTTTTCAATACTCACTTGACTATATGTGTGTAGCATCACTTACCCCTCTGGATAGAGACTGCCAGTTCTTTTCCAGCTTAAAGGTATATAAAAGACTGCTTGCAGTGTGAACCGAAGACTTCGATTTGTCACAGGATCTCTCTGCCAGAGAGATTTTCATGACCAGTTCATTAGTAAATAAAAGCTTGTAAGTGAATGCAGTGCTGCAGGACAACATGCTCTGCAGTTGTGACAGCTCTGCTTATAAAGGTGTAATGATTCTACTTACAATAAATCGTTGCTACTTAATATGCCATGCATATATAATATGCATGTTATGAGCGTGCATATTATATGCACAATATATACACACGACACCTACTTGATCAATTCTATTAATTTTATGTATTTGAAATCCTTAAGATTACTCATCCTCACTTGATGCTGGGAAGCTGGAGGAGGGGATGGTTTAAGCAGATGCTCTGAGGCATGGATAGTGTCTGAACTTTACCAGGAAGGTGAGTTTTCTGCAAGTGCAGCAAGAATTTCCCATAGAGATGCTCTATTTCCTTCTTTTGAACCAAATACTACAAAAGAAGGGCCAGAATACATTCTTCTCAATGTCTTACATTTAATATCTTTCATTCTGGGATTTCAGAGTGCTCTGCAATCATGAATTAAGCCTTTAAATACCTACATCAGGAGCTTCTACATCTAATCCCTGAGTCACAGATGAGTAAACTGAGTCATGAAGTGAATGACTTGCTCAAGGGCATGCAGTATGTCAGTGAGCACGGACAGAATTCAAACACAATTGTTTCTTCTTTCTAATTACCGAGCAGTTGTTTTCTTATAATCTGGAAGTCAGTTTTCTGTCAGTCTACAATATGAAAGTTGGTCTTTTCCCTACTGCTGCTGAGAGCAACTTCTGGAGGCAGATGGATTGCCTTTTTGAGTCTTTCTTTTCTCCGATGTTTTGTGCGCGGTTCATAACCACTGTCATTTAAATAAAGAATTAAAGGGGTTTTCTGTAGCCCTTGTGAGGTGTTCAATCACAGGGAAAAACAAGGGAACAAGAAATGAGGGTGAATTACTAAGTCTCACTAGATAACTTACCAAGTTTTTGTAGGCAGGAAATAGATTTGGCTATTACACGTAGACGAGGAATAAACCATCTTTGATTGTTTTGGTGGGGCACCTTTCAGTCTGTAAATATTGTCTTCCTTTATCCTAACAGAGATGTTTGGAGAGCCTCAGATTACTGTTACGTTTGTGTATGTCACCGTTACCCCTGTTTGCTGCCGCTGTAGGAATTGCCATCCTTCTGTGAAGGATGATACATGAACATGAGAAGCCAGCGTACATTAGAGGGAGGCTCAGCTCTGCGCTTTTGGCCACCTCCTTCCAATCGGCACGAGCAGAGGCACGGTGGCCGTGTGGTGATGCGCAGACATTGTGCAGCAGAGCTTCAGGTGCCGGATGCACGTTCACTTGTCAGGGTGGAGGATCTCACTGCCCTCGTATTCAAAAGTAACCAACTACAGTGCTAGATGTGGTGCTTAGGGACTTGGTTCAGTGCTGGGATGGCAGGGTTAGGTTAATGGTTGGACTTGATGATTGTAAAGGTCTTTTGCAACCTAAACGATGCAGTGATTCCAGGATATCCATAGGGCAAGGAGGCTAAGCCATGCTGAGTTCATATCTTCCCTCTAACTGTTGCTATTAAGCTTTCAAGCAAACAGGAAGAATTCTGATTTGAATATTTTCTGCTAAAACACATGAATTTTATTTTAATTGCTCGGCCAGTTTGGGTGGAGTTTGTTGGACATGCAAACTGCTGGCCTCTTGTGAAGATTGCATTCATATGGAGCTGTGCTCCCTTGCTGTGGGATTGGAAGCAGGATGTGTTTTGGTTTTCTGTACAATTTTTGAGCTCTTGATGCTTCACAGACAGCTGCAATTCACACAGTTTTCAGGCTTGGGCCCGTGATGGGTAGAGGCTTGCTGAGCAAGCTATGGCCATGTGTCTTTGCAGAGTTCCAGATCAAGGGCTTGGCTTTGGGGTGGTCTGCTCAGGGCTGAAGAGTGGACCCAAAAAGGGGGCTCTGAGGAGGATGAGTCGTTCAATACCAGACTGACCCTCTCCCCTCCAAATTGGTACATCTGACAGAATAGGATCGGATCCTCTGCTGCGAAGAGGAAAAGGTTCATTAGCGTCTGTCCCTGAAATAAATCCAAATGTAGACAGGTCAAATTTTGTGCATCAAAGATTAATTCCTAAAGAAATTATGAAATGTTTTTCTCACAGGACATCTGTACTGCCAGTGGATATCAGCAGCCAGCAATTCTTAACAGCATAAACCTGGCAGCTGAATTAACCATTTCATTTTGCATAATTCTGTTCTGCTTAAACCAGAAAGGCAATTATATTAATGTACCACTTCTGTAGGCACACACTGTTCACTGCAAGCATGATTCTAGGTCAGTGTTGCCTGCTGTCATAATATTTGATGGTTTGGTTTTTTTAAAGCCCCAGCTGCTGAAAACAGCTGATTACATGACCATATCAGCATATTTCATATGTTATGAAAAAGTTTTAAGTCTTCTGACTGAAGAGATAAGCTTTAAGGAAGTGAGCTGTCAAATACTAACAGTGAGCATCAAACATGACTGTACAATATCTCACATTTTAGCTCTGGCAGGTGTATTGTAGGGCAGCTTGTACACTGAGGTAGGTCTACGTGTACATGGAGATATAGTGGGAGTAATGTTTTGATTATAAATTTATTCTTCTAAAAAAAAGACCAAAATCCTAAGAGACCTTTGAAATTGTTTCTGGGACAGATGAGTAAGTAAAGAAAGGTGGCGAAGAGGACGTGTGGTTGTGTAGTGCCTCATGTGGTGGCATCAGGGCTACATCCCAACACATGCCTCCCTTCTGATGGAGCACATCCCTCCTGGGTTTCCCAGTAATTTATTTACAGCCCCATGTGATTTCTGCTTTGTGGAATTCAATTAAAGGTGATGTTAAAATGGTCTCCTTTGGTTCATCTTGGCTGCCGCTGCTGTTTCTCAAAGGCGAATGCTCATCCTCTTGCATGACTTTTTTTATGCTGTTGAGATAATTGTAGACACGGTGGCCTTGTCCTTCTGCCTTGAGATGACTGTATCAGCAAATGTTGGAATCTGTTCACTTTCTGACATGGCAACTATTTTATTATCCCCTGGTGAGGTCACTGGCAACCAAGCTACCCATGGTAACTTTGGCGTTTGGGGGAAGAAATCTCCGCTCGGGTCCTCAGTAAGGAGGTAGCTGAGATTTGTTAATACTCAGTAAAAAGGGGACTCTCTCCTTTTCATCTCATTGCCAATGAATGCAGAGAGATGTCTGTCCAGTGTGCTCCGCTTCAGAGGAGGAAAAGACAAATCTTTTAGAAAAGCCTGGGAGACAAAGTGATAATTAACAGAAATGAAAGAAAAGCTGTGACCAGTCAGCTTAGATGTACATAAAACTTCGCTTTGCTGCACACTGAGTGTCACAACTCTTCTGCTCTGGTGTTTTCTACCTGGTCAAATGTACTCCTCTTCCTACAAGTGAATTACGGTCCCGGTGACTTGCACCACTGTTACCGGTACTTCTAGTGGTGCAGAATTGAAAAATAATCCCATTCATTCGCATGCATGGGATGCACTTGTCTGTTCTGTGCATCTGACGGTGTTTGTAGGTGCCCAGATTAGTCTGTCCTTTAGATCTGTCTGATACTTGGAAACGTAAGATGACCCAAAATATTTACAAGAGGGCATTAGCAGATTGAACTGAACAGGGCATGGTTAATTTATAATGCTATTCCAAAATGGAAAGCCTAAAGGAAGATGGTGGATTAAAGGTTAAGTAATTGGGGTCCCAACCTGATTCTGCATTAATCTAGTTGCATTGATATAGTTGTATTTACAGAATTTAAAGAAATTCCTTGAAGTTCCCTGATGAGCGATACCTTTTCCCCTATTGTAACTCCTCTATTTATTCCTTTCCCGTACACCTCACCAACATAAAATAACGATTAAAACCACCAAACCCCCCCTAATCCTAGACACTTGAATCTCTAAGCTTTTTACCATGGCTAATCCTGTTTTGCCAATGCCTTTCAAGTGGTTTGACTCCCCCCGCCCAACAGTAGATGTTCATGATTACCACTAATGGACTATTTCTTTCAGGGCAGCGTAGTTGGGGGGAGGCCATCGGCTCTCATAGTGCCAGCATGCCAGCCTCTGTGTAAGTGCCACACTGATCTCTCTTCTCTTGTGCAAGTTACCGGTAATTCTCAATGCGGGCAAGCAGGAACAAATTTTTAGACATGACTATACTCTCTTTTGTTTTTAATTTTGGTGGTCTGAGCCTCTTTAAAATGAGTACAGCTTTAAAAGAAATAAGCATCATATTAGATGATGTTCCTTTTTCTGCCATTTTACCATGGTAAACATCTATCTTAGAAGTGCAGGCATAGATGCCAATAAGGAAGACGCATTGCTTAAATACCAGGCCTGAAGAGAACACAGCATGAATGTGCTGCATTGCTTCTGGTACCCAAGGTACTGGGCTTGGGGAGAAATTTAGTTATTTCTGTGTGCTGCCCTGTGTCCCAGGCAGGTGTCAGCAGCGTTTATGGCTAAGTGACAGCTACCCCTTAGGTTGTAGTCGAAGTTCCGTCATTTTAACCATAAACTGCTCTTGCCTTTTCAAATTTATAACCATGGTGTTTGTAACAGGAGTAAATAGAGCTAAGAACCTACCTATAGCAGCTTTCTATTCAAGTAAGTCCTATAAGTTAATTAAAATCACACTATTCTCCTTGTATAAAACATACACGTGTTTGCCTTGGAGCTTGGTGCTGTTGCAGAGATTCTGTGTTTGCCGTGTGAAGCCGCTGACTGCACAGGTTACCAAGTGCTGATGCACAGCGGGGCCAGAATGATGCACATGAAGGAGCAAATTCTGGGCAAAGCCCTTGCAACCCCCTAACGCTCCATGTCTTCTCAAAAAGTGTTGGTGCTCACTATGGAGGGCCCTGCTCGGTACGCTAAATTAACAGTCACCACCCAAAAATTTGGGTATGGATCAAATCACCTAACTCTTCCAAATTTCACACTTTCACACTGTCACCTCTGAAAGTGGCTCTGATTTTACCAGTTATTTTGCTGTCAGATGCTGGTTTTGAAAGTATAATATGAAATATATGAAGAAAAACATTTTTTTTTTTGATTGTCTGATCAGCAAAGTGAAGAAGGATGAAACAGCCTGCAGTCACTCTGGCAAGTCTTGTTGATTTGTGGGTTGACCATCACAGTTACAGAAAGCAAAAATAAACTGTGTAAAACTTAGAGAAATAAGTCTGTGGCATTGCATGTATTTTTTTCTAGTAAATTGTATTAAATTTTAAATGAAAGTTCTCTTTCTCTCTTCCCAAGTTCTGCGACTAACTTGTACTGTTTAACGTGTTAGGCCATTCATCCTGCATCCCAATACGTTTGGGTACTGTACTAACAGAGTACTTGGGAAAGAGCACGGTCAGTGTCCTGTGACTTGCTAAATTCCAGTGCAGGTTTTTGCAATAAAAAATCCTTTCCTGGGATAAAGGATCCAGCAGCTGTGTTACTTTTATGGCATTTTGCAGTTTGTTTCTTTGCTTGTTGGAGGAAATGCAGACATGCTACTCTCCTTGTTATGAAAACTGTGATTTGGTTTGTGGATGTCTTTTTTTAATCATAACACTCTTTTGGAGCCTGCCAGTGCAGGGAAGAAAGCAATCACTGGCAGATGCATAATGCAGGAGCCAAATACAGTCATACTGAAATATTACATGAAAACTTGCTCTCTATATTGACGTGATTGTAAGGAATTATTCCACTTCATACCCACTTGTGTTTGTTGTCAAAATTGTATTCCATGCATGTACTTTTAATTACAAAATACAAAAAATACTGAAGACTTTTGGAATCGTAGTTAAATTACCAGTGAATGTCTTTCAACTGATATTTAATATTCTGAGACTAAATTTACTAGTGCATTAACTAGGTCACAACTTTAATCATAAGTCATAGCAAAATACACATTTGTTGCTTTAAAGTAGTTCAGTGGAATTAGTGAAAGCAGCCTAGATCCCCTCATAAGCTATCTGAAGCTAAGCCAAAAATAGTGGATGTTAATTCCATTTCTATCCTAATCCTTTCTCTGCTTGTCTAACAATTTTCTATATATTCATAGCAGGGTATCTGCCTCAAAGTTCTTGCTTTCTTATTTGTGTATTCAGGTGCAGATTTCCTTTGAATTTCCAAACGAAAAATCTCTCAGATCACCTCAGAATCTACAATAGGTATTTTTGAAGAAAATTGCTTTCCTATAAATTACATATTTACTTTTTTAAAAGCAAAGTTAAGCAAAGCGGTCTTCTCCACCCAACACGGCCCATAAAGTTGTGGCAGGTCCCTAAGTACCCACTGAGCCAGCTGTGTCTATATCCCCGTTTCACGTGGGTAGTCCATCCCTGATTAGCTGATTCACAAAACACAGTGGCATTGCACGACCGTGAAGCTAGAGAGGTTTGGTGGTTTGGTGGTGGATTTTTTTTTTTTTTTTGTCACACTGTCCTCGGTATGTGCCCCCAGCCCCTCCCTGGTATGTGTGTTGGTAGAACCATCCAGACACTTCTGCCTCCTACCCCTTCTCAGAAGTCCTCAGCGGGCTGTGGTCTGCGTGAGCTCACGCGTAGTGTGCGTACGTGTGGCATCACGTCTCTTCTGCAGGGCTGGATACGTACGTGTAAGAATTCCCGTGTGCCCTAGGGCATTGGCGCCAGCATTGCACGTGTGAAATATAGAGTTTGGGAAGGTGGATAGGGAGTTGGATACCATTTCCAAAGCCTTAGGAAGAAGGGCACCGTGTGTGCAGGTTTGCCTTGGGTTCATGCCACGAGCAAGTTTGCGTTTCTGCAGAGGGAAGCGGTCTTCTGTTTCCCCCCTGTGCTAACGTTAGTGATCGGTGTGGCTGGATTGATGGTCTGATATAGTGAGAGCTAAGCCAGTTAAAATAAAAAAAGAAAAAAAAAAAAAAAAGAAAAATCAGAGTCAGCAAGCTGATAGGGTTTGTGGCACACCTGCACGCTCACTCATGCCGCTGTGGAATGCTGTGGTGACACTTGGCTGCAGCAGAGGTGAGGAGAGGCCAGGTCTACCAGGCATTGATTTGTCCTGCAGCCGTCACCCTCTGTGCAGAGCTCCACGTGTGCAACCTGGCTCAGGGCCCTGCCTCTGCCGGGTGGGCAAAATGTGCTGGCTCTGTAGGAGCTCGTGGCTCTTCCCAGAGTGGGAAAAAGGAGCAGGGAATGGAGGGAGAAAGCAATAGGTGGCCTATAAACGTTCGTGCTGACTGGGAAAACAAGTTTGGATTTCAACACAATGGGAAAGTGCATTATTCTAAGGGAAGCTGATTCATCTTTGAATGGGGCTTTGTTTTCTTTTTTGCTGTTTTTTCCCCCATCCTTAACTATGTCCTGAAGTATCAGGTGAGATGCTCTTTTACTTAACTGGTAATTGTTCCCATGGTTTTTAAGGTCCAAAAGTCATAGGATAATTGTTACAATTGCGCTAGCATGGAACACTGGTCTACCTGAGCAGAGATGTTCAAATGCTGTTGATAGTTGCTGCTTATGGTGTTATATATGCATTTGTACAGCTGTACTATATGTAGCATTGGCCCATGGTCTGGATTTCAGCTGCAGTTGGAGTCTATGTGGGTGGGACAACCCCAAATTTCTTCAGAGTTCTCTTTGAAGGTGTCATTACAAGCATCACGCTGGATGTTGTTTTCAGTGACGTCAATATATTTGGACTGTTTCATTTATTTGAATGTGTTTCTTCATGTTCAGGTGATGAATCGATCTCAGATTGCATCACTTTTTCCAGTTACAGAGATTTCTGCAGCAATGCTACATAAAGAAGGCAAATAGAGGTCTTGGTATATCTGTGTGTATATACGTATTTGAACACCGTGAACTTTGTGGGAGAGCTCTTCAAAGTTTACACAGCATTCTGTCATCTGTAGAAGGATATGTTTGAAGCTTCCTTTCACCTGAGACTCAATACTTGTGACTGAGGATTTCCATCAGTAAATGTTGTTTCATCCCAGTGTGTGTGAGAGCCTTTGCAGGTGTTATCTTTTAAAGAGATTAAATGTGAGGTCTCCACCTTGCAGACAGCTATGCTCTGCTGTTTAATCCTATCAACTCCTTTGAACTCTATGTGGCTATACCCATATGTGTCAGTGGCTGCGGGATAGATTACACACTGGAGGAGATGCACAAAGTGCTTTAAAACTGTCACTTCCCCAGTTCTTGCTTCTCTTCTAAGCATTGAGTGAGGTTGTGTGAGGGCTTTTGAAAAACATGGAGAAATGCATTGATGGCCAGCCTGGCAAGAAGTGGCTGCTTTTGACTGCAGCTGTGCTCAGCAGTGCCTCTAACCCAGGAATGTGAAATTCCATTCCTGGAAGAAAAGATGCTTTTGTGTTGTCCTTAGATGCCACCAGTCTGTGGAGTCCCACTGGCCGGAGAGACTGTGTGGCATACAGAGCAGGCTTGGTGCGGGTGTAACTGAGTTCAACTTCTAACTGAACAAGCACCTGTGAAGGAGGGGAAACCACCTTTTTTCTGCATACAGTCCAAATTTGAGTCCACCCTCATGCTAGAGGATATTGCTGCTGATCGCAAGTCCCTACAGCACAGCCCACAATGAGAAGCTTCTCAAGGAAGTGATTGCAAATATTGTTGTTTTTTAATGTTCTCTTGCTCAATTTAATTTCATTATGGAAAACAGCCAATGCAAGTGAATTTCAGGTGATGGGAAAATTGCAACCTGAACTTGAGCTTGCCAAAGTTAACAATGAAAATGGAATGACAAGCGTAAGCACTGACTGCTGTCTGGATCGGCAGTAGAGCTCTTGGTTTGCAGCTGGAGCAAAAGGCGTGCTCTTTATCAGTTGTGTTGGTAGATGACTCTCTGAACCTGTAAAATATCATATTAAAAGGCTCACATTTGAAAAACTTCTCACTGAGGGGTTTGAATGTGAGCCACTGGTCTCTTGGTGTTTTGGGTGAGCTTTCCTGTTACATTTACAAAGTGCTTTTGTCCACCACGTGTACACACCTTTCCTGTTCCACACATTTGTTTTTATTTCAGTGATACAGTTAACAAGAAATTGTGAAGGTTTCTTTAGGAATCCTGAGAGGGAGGCAGAGTCTACAGAGTGCATGTGAGGGAAAGTTATTTAAAATGAGAACATGAGGCTTCCAGCTATACTTCAGCACAAATAATTACCCTGTAGTACATGCCCTGGAAGCAATGAATAAGCGCTCTACATTTTTCTGTGCAACAGAATGGGTTCTTTTAGGAAAGAGATGTATTTCTGTGTATGTGTGTAGACAGATATGTGAGCATATTAAAATAACTTAGCTACACAAATGTTGAAAGACCTCTGTGACACCAAGGGGATCTGAGTAGGTCAATCAATGGGAGATCTGATTCAGTCAACAAAAATGGATCACTAAGTCTGGTTAGATTCAAAATCATTAATTACAGCTTCTCTTAGATGTGGAAGTGCTAACACAAATGTTAACAACATACAGGATACTATACCCGTCAGTAGAAACAAGTGTTTTCTAACAATAAAAGTGACTGAGTGCACTGAAAAAAAAAAAAAAGGATAGAAGAACCACAACACTTTGGTTAAAGATTCTCTTGTTTTGCTTTTATCCTGCTTCTGGTGCAGTGAGTACCTACCTTCCACAGCCAGGGTGAACTTGTGGATTCCCAAAGGCGATTGGCACAAGAAGCCCAAACCATGCACTGAAGCACATACCCCTAGCAGACTCTGCGCTGAGATGCAGACCATCCACCCGGCTCCCTGGTTCCTAGGGGAGTTTCACCTCCAGCCTTGCACTGGACCCCTCTTTGCTGCCACCTCCTATCGTGCCAGTGGTAAGCACGAGCTAGAGAGCCCACCGGTCCTGCCGTGGGCCAGCGGGCTATCTTCGCCCCATGCTGCCCAGCGTTACTTGTTCTGGGAACACTGGCGCCGACTCCATGCAGGCCTGGCAGAGCTCATTTCCATGGGTTTCGTGTTATGTCTCCTCTGCCTCAGGTGGTCAAAGCAGTTTTGTCCACATCTACTGTACATTGGTGTGGACTCTGGGGAAAACAGTTGACTAAAGCAGTGATCTTCCTGTGAAATGAAATCCAAAGCAGCTTGTTAGGAAATGTAGGGGACAGTTGTTGAGGCTTTGTTAATATTTGAAAGCTCCATGAGTGACTGGATAAATTCTGAAATGACAGTGTTGAGAGACTAAAAACTGAACAGTTTTTTGTTTTGACAATACAGTTAACTTCATTGGCTTAATGAACACCGTGGTGAAAAGCTATCTTGTTTAAAATTACTTCTGTCTTGGTTTAAGTTACATGACATCTCTGGATGCCCCCAAAATTGCTCCAGTAAATTCAGGGGAGGTTACACTTGGCAATGTTGAGATAGTTATTGTTAAAAGCTAGAAACCGAGAAGAATTTTTTTCCCTTTGTGTTTTATGAAATGGAAAAACCCCAGAATTTCAATAAATCTGACTCTAATTCAGTCAAAAACCCGTTGTGGGTTTCTGAAAATGGAAACTGGCCAGTGTGAGTACACAGAGACTACAGTGTAGCACTTTTTTAAAAGTATCTGTGAACTGTGAAAGCGAGAAGCCCAGGCAGAAGTTCGATAGAGATTGCAGTTTCCAGTGCATATATTTCCTTCTCAATCACTTCTTTTTCTTCTCCACCCTTTCTTGCAGATATCTCTTTTTTGCCATGTCAGCTGACAGCCGCCAGCTCCACACTCATTCCTACCAGGAGGCACTAAGTTCTACTTGTCACGGTCTCTTGAATGTCCACAGTCACCCCCTGTCGAAGAGCTCGTCAAATCTGGCCTATACTGGGCAATCAACTGTAGAGGAAAGGCAAAGCAACAAACAGGAGCTGAAGAAAAGCCACAGTAGCACCATCTGCCATACCCTGGGAAACGAGAGCGATGCCAGGAGCGTGCCGAGTCCTGGATGGTCCTTCTCGCAGTCTGGGATGATGGGACTTGGGTCAGTGGTCCAAACCATAAGCAATCAGTCAGCTGATGACAATTCAGAGAGCAGAACTAAGACTACAAACCATTTTCTTATCACCGAACAGTCCCCAGCAACCTGGGAAGTGGGGGACACCAAGATGTGTGTAAAGAGCAGCACTGTTGAGAACGTTTCTTCAGGCTGCATTGTACACCAGCAAAGCATGCGTGAAATGGAAGAACCAGGACCTGCCCTTCAGAGAAGCCACTCAGACCTAACCTGCACTTGCAAACAGCAGACTTATGTCACTCTTGCAGAAACCAGTGCTACTCACTCCAGCCTAAGCTCTTCTAGCTGCAGGCATGGTCTGCCAGTGGCTAGGATGTCTTTCCAAACACAGAGATATGGGTCAGAAACAAATGAAAATGCATCTCACTATCAACACCTTGTGACTCGTCTTCCAGTTCTACCTCGAGACCAAAACGTACCCACAAATAGCTTCGACAGCAGTGGTATTCCGCGTAATAGTACTGTTTACACAGATCCCAGAACATTTCACACTGCTGTTCTAGGACCCCAGATGCCTGGAAATGGCTTCTCAAACAGGACAATGTTCAGTCAAGCCACTGGGATTATTCATGGTGGTCTGACTTACGGTAATATCCCAAACTCTGCATACTCGCCTGTGGTGATGACAGTTCATAACAATTCTGCAGGGCCCTGTAATATAAGGCAGGACCCTTGTGTGAAAGTAGATGCCACTGTCCCTGCCTATTGCCATTCTTTGCCCATACCATCTATACAACTTGTTCCGCGGCTGGTATGCTCAGTTAGCGAGTCGGGAGAAGAGCAGGCGGCACCTGGCTATTTTCATTCCTTTTCTACTTCAGACATTCTGACATATCCTAAGCTGGTGTCTTCAGTAAGTGAATCAGGCCTGGATGCCAAGAAAGTCCTCAAGTGCTGTAGCATTCCCGCAGAACAACTGCAACGTGCTCAACACTGTGCTCAGCAGGAGAGAGCTCCCCCAGAAACAAAGGCTGCCTGTGTTGCCTTGAGTAGCCAGCAAGGTGCAGACGTGGTAATGACAACTAAGGATATGTGGACTATGACCTCTATGAATGATTTAACCAAAGGACTGAAACCAGCTCTTGAGCGTAGAGATGCTGAGGTACAAACTCTTCCAACCGTGGAATGCAAATCTGTGGCAACCAGCCCCGCGGCTGCAGCAGAAGGCCACTCGCATGTGTTCCCAGAGGTGAACCTGGAGCAAGACTTGGAGGCCCCCAAATCTCCGGTACGTGAAGTGAGATGGGATGACGAAGGAATGACATGGGAAGTGTATGGGGCATCTGTGGATCCAGAAGTCCTTGGGTTAGCCATTCAAAAACATCTTGAGATTCAAATAGAACAATTCCAGACGGAGCCTGCTCAGCCAGCGGGGAAAAGTAATGAGGAGCCATCTTCTGAGAAAATGGGGAAAAAAAGGCCATTCAGAACAATGATGCATTCCCTGAGATACCCGAGCTGCTGTGCTCGATCCAGTACTGCAGTGGAGTGAGCACAGCTGGGCTGCTTTCACAGTGTAAATAAACGCTGACTCTGTGTTTCCACAGTACGTGTGGCCAATCCACTTCTGGGTAGGTGGGAAAAGTTCAGTGACCACCAAACACACATCAAAGCAAGGAAAAACCCCTGGCTGAGCTGTATAACAGAGGACATAATGTCGTACTTACATCATGCCATCTGAATTATCTGAATTATCGTCTGAATACTTAACATAGCACTGTTTCATTCTTCTATGTTAGTTTTAAATCATGCTGTGAGGAATGAGACTTCTTTTCTAAATGATGCATCTTTTTAAAACAATGATGACTTTTTTTTCTGTATTTTTAATAACTTAGGGTTAGAAAACAAAGTTAGCAAATGACGCTTTAATCAAAGTTTTTAGCTTTCAATCCTACTCCCTTAAATTGTTTTGGGAGCTACTTTGCTGTTTATTTATGATAATGCTGACTATAAACCCACTTTAACGGTAGGCAAAATGACAAACTAGTGTAATGCTATGTGACAAAGAATTGTAACTTTTGCTACTGTGAAGTAATTTTGATACTGCTAGTCCAAACTCTTCCCTTTGCAAGCTGATGTACAGTCGGAGGATGCTCCTGCAACTTTCAGATTAGTGTGTAGTTATGATGAATTACACTCTAAATATCCCAAACTGATGTTTACCAAGTGATTGACACAAATGTACAGTACTACCAAAGATGGCTCCTGTAATGTGAATTACTTATTGAATGCTTGTTTCTTAGAGACAGGAAACAAAAGCTGTTCAGATTAGTCTGTCACGCTATCATACCCTACACATCATAAGCAGTTTTGTTTTGCTTATATTAAAAGCAATTTCCAGTGAGTTCTTTTTATGTGCATCTATCCTGAACGGTGGTTATTTTATTGTTGCATAAATCTCAGGTGACAATTTGCATGAAACCTTCGCTCGTCTTGTGTTCCCTGTCTGGGCTGGCGTCAAGCGGCTGCTGAAAGCGAAGCTTTTTGTGTCCTCACCCAAGTACAGCTCTGAGGTTTTGTGTTCCGAGTGCCTTGGTCATATGGGCAGCTTAAAGTTTTCTTTCCTCCCCAAACCAATTTTGCAAACGGTTTCCCAGTGAGAAACCTGTTATGATACTGTAATGCAGCCATAGTGCAGGGCCTGTTTGAAGGGAAAGGTTTGTCAAGGGACTATTATTTCCAGCGTCACGTGTGGCCTTTGGTCAATGTCTAAGACTCCTCAGGAAGCTGGGAATATGCAATATTTTTTGATGCAGAGAGAGGAGGAACGTTCGTTTCTGTCTCAAAGGAAAACTTGCAGCGTCAGAGAAATTACACTTGCGGAACTTTCCATTCTTGTTTAAATGTGTGTCGCTGTGCTTTGGTTTTTTGCTTTGCTTTTTGTCCCAGCTTCCTAAAACAGCGTTAGCAGGCTGCCTATATAACATTGACCTAATATGCCTATGAACTGGAGCCCCTGGCACTTAGGTCGGTTTTAAAATTTCAGCTAGAGAATCCTTAAATATAGGAACTGCTAGCTGGAATGCGCTGTGATGCATTCATTTCATAACATAGTGTAGTTGAAGATCAAATTTTCATTCCTGGACAAAGTGGAATTAAACAGAGCCGGCTCCTGTGAAACTTGTTTTGAGTTCAGGAGGCTTCATTCAGGCCCTGGGACTTTGGCCTCAGTAAAGTCTGAACTAAAACCAACTTTTATACAAACCAAGTCTGAAACAACTGGAATGTGATGCCTTACTCAGGATGCCCCCGTAGCTGTGAGCATCCAAGCTTTGATCATGATTCTAGATGTTAAAGTTCCTTTTATTCAAGCTTTACTAGCAGGGAAGAAGTAATGAGTAACTAAAAAAAGTCACTTCTGCTTGCTCTTAGCATTTAGCTAAACAGTTTCTATATGAGCTTTTTTTATGATCTGGAGTATCATAAGCCGTACCAAACACTGATTTCTTGTTTTCTTCAAATATTACACTCTGAGAATTTTAAGCACTATAATGGCCTAAAACCTTACATTTTCTGTTAGCTTGTCCCCAGGAGTGCAGGAAAATTAAAGCTTTAAAATAGCAACTGTACCTTGCTCCTATGACCAGCATAATCCATACTTTTAAGCTATTTGACATGTGGAATAATCTTGATTCTCCTTCCCACCCCCCCCGTCCCAAGCACCCCTCCAAAATAAAGCCTCCAACTGTAGGAAGACGATAAAATAGATTGATTATCAAACCAGTCAGAAAGAGATCGTTCACAGAAGGGACTGGAACAATATGGCAATGTCCCTTGAGTGCTTTGGCTGCTGTGTACTATAAAAGCTGGAACTACTCTTAGATTTCATACAGCTCTGGTGTGAATTACCTACGGTTTGTGCATTGGTACAGATTTGCTATCACAGTACTAAACACTGATTATCGTTCCTAGATGAGAAAAATAAATGACAAGCAGGGGGAAAGGACACCAATGATTTGCTAATCAAGAAAAACAGGTGCTCACTCATTACAGGTATGGTGACTCTTTAGGGTACTAATTGGAATTGCTGTTGGTAGCAAAACCAGTGTTTGTCTGTGAGGATTTCCTATGCTTTTGGAAAGGATTAAAATGCAAGGCGTATTAATAGAGATTGGAGGGGGGGAAACCCAAGCAAAATACTCATCTCAATATTAACTACATGGATAAAATCAGTTGTTTCATTTGTATGATGGACACCCCTTAAAAAAGGATTTTGGATTTGGGTTCATTTTTTTTTTTTTAATTTAAAAACAGTCAAGTTGTATATTAAGTATTCTTCATATTAGCACTCTGTTCAAGTGTTACTTTTGTAAATGTGAGAACTCTATCTGTTTTTTAATGTTTTCTAACTTGGGAAAATCCAAATATATTACATTCTACTTTTAAATATAAATAAAGTAGGAGAACTTACACTAGATTTGTAACTGTGCGGGTCACTGCTGAACACGGATGCTTGTCAAGCTAGGGTGGAATCAAGGTGTATTATTTTCCTGAGACCATCTGAAAACCAGTTAGGGTTGCATCACGTTGCCTCTGCTCCCCAGCCTGAACGCGCAGGTACCACGTACAGCCGATCGGCTCGGGGCTGCCTTGCGCACAAACCCTCAGTGAGGGCTGCACTGGCACACCGGGAGCTTAACCCTTTTGCCTGCGCTCCTTCTTTCCCTTGAAATGTGGGGACAGCCACCTGGTAATGCAGTATTTTGGATATGTTATATCATCCCTAGATGCTACGTCGTGCCTCCTGAAGGACCGAACGGGATACGCTACTCGATGGCTGTAGGATTGATGATGGGCTGAGATGCTTCAGACAGTGATTCAGCACAGACTGATGGGAACTGCTGCTGGTGTCAGCGTGCTGATGAAGTAGCTCTGAAAGAGAAATATAATAATGAATTTCACTCTGAACGATTATCTTTCTCTAGTTACGAAGGAGATGTATCACCATATTTACTGTTACCAGTCCTGGAGGAGAGGCCAAAACCTGTCAGACACTTGCCACTGACTGACTTTATTAACATTTTATAGTTGTAATTTGAAATAATCTTTGGTTGTGGGGCTAAATACTGAAATTGAGGATATTCTCTCAATGTTTTAAATAAAAACCTTCCATAGTTAAGTCAATTTTTTCAAAAAAAGTTAAGTCAATTTTTTCAAAAAAAACCTAAGAAGTTGTTTAGTCAACATCATATCAGTTAGTTTTAAAATTATCATATTTATTTGGTTGGTCTTCTCCTGGAAAATGTTAATTTGTTCTGAGAAATGGCCTCCTAGAGTTGTGTTCATGACGGGTTGCTTAATGGCTGGGGATAAGGTGGGAGGGCCACCTAACCAAAATCACTCTGGGCCCAGTAACGCAGGTGCCCCCATAACAAACTCCCCAGTGATTCCTGCCGCCCTCAGGGCGATGAGGAGAGGCCAGCGGGGATGGGGTGTGCAGTGGAGGGGCTGCCCGAAGCCAGCAGCCCTGTGATGGGGTGCTGTGAGCTCTCTCACCCCTGTTCCAGCCCACGGTGTGTTTAGACCACTTGCCTTCAGCCTCGTGCTGCTGGAAGAGACCTTTAGCTGCTACAGCCTGGATGCTGAGTGGGTCCTGCTAAGGATGGTCGCAGACCTCACCCTTCATACCCAGGTTTTTGTGTTAGGAATGCCTGCTCTAGAATGAGCTGCTCTGCCTTCCAGATGTAGCATAAGGAATGGCGTGTTGTGCAGCTGAGCCAAAAGGCCCCACGGAGCGACACCACTCCATGGCCATGGTCCTCTGAGGTGGGAGTGAGCTGGGAGAAAAAGGCAACCAGCTATTCCATGCCCAGCTGTAACCAAAGGAGAAAAAAAGCATCTCCGCCATACAGGCTAGGGAAGGTGTTTCTTCCCTTGTCTGCATATAGACTGTAAGAAATAATGGCAAGCTGAGCTAATTGCATTATTGGATAGGCATTTAGTCGTTTAAATCCAAAGCAGTAATGACCTGTCTGAAGACGTGCTGAGGCAAGAGGGCTTCTGGAAGGGTGTTACTCCCTGTTGAAGATGGAGTAAGAAAAAACGTGTAGCTTTGCTTAGGAAAAACAATGTGTGGTGAGGTTGGGATAAAGCAGAATCTCGGAGCAGACAAGACCCAGGAACCCCAGCTCCAAAGAGGGAGCGGGGCCAGGTGCCCTCCTGCTGATCCCCTCTCTCCGGAGCTTTTCAACTGTAAAATTGCAATGTTAATACTTCATTACCATCTGTTTCTTTCAGACATGTTGAGGTGATTAATTTGTCTTCTTAAGCCCCTTGAAAACGAAAGCAGTCTATTAGTGCTAATACTGTTAATTGGCAAGAGAGAAGGAGGCAGCATAAGGGTTTATGAGTTGGAAATAAATAATTCTAATCAACTGCTACGGTACCAGTTAAATAACTTGGTGGGACGTGCTGTGTCAGTCACTTGCCTCTCTCCATTTTAGGGGACTTTAGGACTCTACAAGTGAAGCGAGTTTTGGTTTCTAAGCTTTATTTCTTTTCCCTCCATTCAGAACTATGGATGTGAAATGAAGAACACAACGTGCCTACTGAGCTTCTTTCCAAAGCCTTGTTATTCACACAGGTCACAAGATCCAGCTGACCCTCTGCAAATACGGTGAACCTAATGCCCGTGAGCAGAGCCCTGGGCTGCCTGTGCCCGCGAGTACAGCGTGCCTGCTGCGGGAGCCAGCCGCGGTCCCGACCGTCCCGCTCCCCTGCCCTTCTATGGGGGGTAGCTCTACAGAGCTACGTAGTTTATACAGGGGAAGAGACTGGTAAGCGTTGTGGATTAGTGGGAATTTTGTTCCTTTTCTTGCCCAAAAAGAAACTTGCAGCCAAAACTTCTGCCCGCCATAAAGGTGGGTGTGTTCCTTTTTCAGCTCTGCAGGCTGGAATGAGCGTATCCATTTTCTGTGGGGCAGCACCCCTGCCCTGGGCAAAACCAGTGCTGTGGAGTTGTTTCTTCATGCTCCTTCACAAGAGTAAGCACGCAGTCGCTTGTGGCTTTTACTGCCAGTCCACGTCAGCAAAGGGAATGGTGCATCTCCTTTGCCATGGTCACTTGGATGTCTGGCTTCCATCTTTCTCAGGCTGTAGAAGTGCTGGGTCTTGAGCTGACAGCCGTCACACGTGTGAGGGCCAATGTGTTCAGATCGCAGAGTACTAAGCTGTAGCTTGTAAGTCTTTAGAAGCATTAATCCTATCTAATATGTGACCTAAACAGATGTCATCTATCTTACTATCAGCCTTTCAATATACTACGGGCTGTGCCACTCAGATGACATGTGAAGGAAGCTTAGAAAACAAAGCAGGGAAACGCAAGCAAGGAAATGACACCGCAGACCTCCATCCTGTTCTGGCCGCCTCCTGCTCGCCCACAGGCAGAAAAGACAACTCCAGCAGCAACAGTGTCACAGGCGGCTCAGCCGGGCGATGAAGGAGAGATCTTGTCCCCCACAGCATTAAAGGTAGCGTAACATAATGAATCTGGGTCAAGAGCTTTGGTGAACTCCTGCTGGCCAGGATTACGTCTCCCAGCTCTGCCTGGCGCTCAGCGGCTGGGGGGCC
>NW_009258219.1:857574-863269 GCF_000687185.1 Egretta garzetta
GGCTGGTGCACAGCCTGCCAGTACAGACCCACTCTTTCTGCCCTGCATTTTCTGGTCCCTGCTCGCCTCCTGTGATTTTTACTGTAAAGCAGAGATGGGGGTCACAGCTCCCTGCGCAGTGATCCTTGCCGAAACCCCCTTCTGTTTGTGCTTTCCAGCACCCAACTGCCGAAGGGCAGCTCTTCGTGGTGCACAAAGCACATGGAATCATCCAGGCGTGGGTGCCTGCGCTGTGCTGCCCCCACAGCAACGGCAGGAGCTGGCTTTTCTGGTCCTTCCCCTGCCACAGACGCAGCACCCTCAGTAGATGACGCATGCATAAAAAGTCAGTCCTTCCATCTCCTCTGATTGCTTTTTGTAATGGTTGTAGATAATTTGCATGCCCTGCCTCTGGTGCTGGCTGTAGTGCAAGCTGCTTTGCCCCAGACTGGGACTGAGCAGAAATTCCTGCACGTAGGTAGGTTTAATGCTGTCTTGTGTTCATGTTGTCTGGAAAACCCTACAAATGCCATTGCCTCAGAGAATCCGGTTTTAGGAAAGCCTCTACATTAATTTGAATTCATGGGGTGATGGGTTATGTTGTAATTTCTTCCTTGTTTTTGCAGTGATCTGTGTTTGCTAAATGTTATGTTTTCAGCATCAGCCTCACTCTAGCAGTAGAATTAGGGGTTAATTTAGTGCCACGCTGCTGTAGCTGCTTTCTTAAGGATTTTGGAAAAAGATGGGACAGGGGTTTCTGAGAAAGCAGAAGAGATCTGTACAGCATAGTCGTCAGATAAAATGGCCCTCGCGCTCCAAGCCTGCACTGAGAGTCCCTCCCTGCTCCAGTTTTGACTGGAACACATGTGTGTGTAGTTTAAGCTCATCTCCTCAACCCTGCCATAACCAGCAGGAGGTAATGAACGATCTGGAGAAATACATTGTGCAGGATCAAGTGCTTTTTGTTTGGTGGTTTGTTTTTTTAACTCAAATGCAAAGTTGAGTCCCTGGGAATAAATAATTTTTCAGAGATAATGTCTTGAAACCAACTTAAACTTAGTTTCCTGCCCAGTTATTGAACACTAACTGCTCTCCATTAGCCTGCGTCTGAGCTATCCTCCAAGCAGCAAAGCCCAAAAGTCACTTGCAGGCTGAGAGGCATGGGGGCTTTAACCCCTAAACCCAGCTCTTCAGGAAACCACGGGGCTCTGAAATTTTGGCAGTGAGCTCTACATTTGCATGGGAAGCTTTTCCGTTGGTGTTCTGATTTCTTAAATTCACAGCATTTTTAACATCCCAAGCGTGCCAGGCAGTTATTCAAAATGTGACTGTGTGGTGTATGTGGAACGTGACTGAGGATTTACATTTAATACTCATCTCCTTCCTCAATATTTCAAGTTGTAGGAGCCACTGAGTCTTGGATCAGTGAACCACTGTTGGGATGTGACTTTGCTTATGGCATGTATTGCTCTGCATGCTGTAGACTGGCCAGCAGACTGTGGCAGGGGGGATTTTCAGCCAAGCACTGCAGGGGCAGTTATATCAGGCACTGAAGCAAAGCCACGCTCCTGGCCTTGGCAAGTCTCGTTACAGGTATGCACAGCCTTTACGACAATTTTTCAGTGACATGAATATCGGTGTCCTGGAAGAGGTTGCTGATGAAGTCAGTAACACACTTACTGACAAAAAATACTTTGTGTTGGCACATTTTTGCGTAGCTATTGGGCCAGTCCTGCTGTCATTGAAGATGTGGTCAAGCCCATTGTAGCCCATGACATATACATGGACATTCGTTTCGTTTGTAAAGCACATGCGAGTTGCAGGACCTGTCGGTCATACCTGAACTCTGTGCTTTCCACTTGATAGCTGGGAAGACATTTAATTCCTGGCCATCAAAGAAGCACCTGTTTCTGCGAAAGGATATGGGTATATGAAGTGGGTGCTGTTTGCAATGCATCTGCCAGCTGAAGCTTTGGAGGGTTTCAGGAGGGAAAGATGAACAACAAAAAAGCAGAAAAAAATGGGTGGGAACTAAAATGGCCATTCTCATGGTTTTGTTTTAGAGAACGTGTGAGACCTTTAGGAAAAACTTACTTTCCTGGGCATCTATCACACAAAAGAAGCTGTGTTGACAAACATCTGTATGTTTGGGTACGTGCTTACCAACATGTCTGCGCACAGGGTATGGAGTCCTAATGCCTTCATTGCATACATGATGAAGTAGTACATTAATAAGGGTATTTCCCTCTACAGTTGCAAGTAACCCCTATTGCAGAAGAGAAAGCGTTTCTGTTGTCACAAGTTAAATCTGTTCCTTTTCTCTGCCCTTCTACTCAGGGATGACACTTCTTTGGTTAAAACTTCTGTTCGTGTTTTTTGCATCGATAGGTTTGGACCACAACAACTTAAGAGATTTGGTCATGTCTGTGGCGAGACCCTTCTTCACCAGCACTGGGTTCTCATGGCAGACCATTGTTTCCAGAAGTAAGTTCTGCTTTTGGTTAGACTTCCTGGAGAAGCTACAGAAAACCTTCCCAGGACTCTCTTTAGATGAAAGATACCTGTGGAGTTAGGTGTATTCTGTACTTCTGTTTCATGTGAAGTGGGACAGACTATATGTGGGTAGACAAGTAGACAGTAATTAAAAAAAGGTTGCAGAAATGAGAAATCCTTAAACTGGAGGAAGGAAAAAGGCCAAGTGCTGGGTAGAGGAAAAAGTTATTAAAACATCCGTTTACAGTCTCTATACAAAACCGTTTGTGTGGGAGTTCAAAAATACGTAGTTTATCTCTGGCATTGAGGTGGCTTGACACAAAAAGCAAAGATTCAAGACCAGTAAATACAGCACAGAGTGCTTAGAAAATCCCCTGCAGGGAAGTAAAAGCCTTGGACTTAACCGCAGCTGACTGCTGCCCCGCTCAGCGCCTTGGGCGGGCTGGTGGCTGCGAGGTCGGCCTCTGGCCACGGGCAGGACGAGCCCTGGGGGAAGGCTGGGGACGGATCGGACACACAGCTGTGGGACCGAGTGCCAGGTCACGGCCGGCCTGGAAGGGGACCAAGGACACACGTCAGAGAGGATACGTGGGAGGGAGGGCCGTGCAGCCGGGCTGGCAGGGACAAAGAGAAAACAGCCTGCGTCCACGGCAGAGCTCGAACCGACTGGTGATTCCCCTTGGGAGCTGCATGAATTTCCCTGACGCCTACAATGACGACTCTTCTATAATTTCTTACTCCGCTTTGGGACCATTGCTGTCGCTGAGAGGAGCTGCTGTCAGCTGGTTAGTCTGCCCTGGCATCTGATTAGTCTGCCCTGGCATCTGGTTAGTCTGCCCTGGCATCTGGTTAGTCTGCCCTGGCATCTGGCTTCACCTCCAGCTGTGCCGTGCATGCCGTGCCGTGCCGCTGTCAGTGTGCTGCGCTTCTTTATTTGCCTTTTGAAAGGCGGCGCCGTGCTGCTTCACTGTGTGGTAGAGTTGCAGAACAAGGAAATTACATTATGGGGTGTCAAACGTAGAAGTTAACACAACTGATTCTCTTCAACCAAATTATTGCCACTACTGAAAGAGGAACGGTCTAAACAAGAACCAGAAATACTCTTTAAGAACATATGCATAAACCCCATAAAATTTGCTACAAAATCATTGCAGAAAGGAACATTCCTCAAGTTCTTTGTGTTTTGGGTGGCGCGGGGTAGCACAGCCTGGCAGGCCAATACCTAAGAACTGTAGGAAAAACTTCCACCTCTGTATGGAGGCTCCTGTTTTGAGGGGGTGTGGAGGGATGAATCCCACCCTGCCCTTTATTCTCACGCTGCAGCCAAGCAAGGAAGCAGTCTTTGAGCATGCAGAGAGGGTCATGAAGCACTTTTGGTGAACCAAGGCAGGAAGGATGGGCTTTGTGGTGCAGACTACATGTGCGACTCCCATTCAGCAAGAAGTAGTACTGAATTTTGGGTACAGGAGCACACTATGCAGGGTCATACACCTCCCAAGGGAAAAGTTGCATGCGTTAATCCTCATTAACTCTCTTTGAGGTACATGTAGATCCCTTTTATGCATCCAAAACTGTTTCTCTTCGTACTTTGGTTGGAGGCTTACTGTCAATACTGGTACACAGTTTTACCCAGCCCCGAGGAACAACACAGTGCATAATAAACATCTCATTTATTTTTCCATAAAATCGCATCTGTAGCCAATCTTTTGCCCCTATTTTAGCAGACTACCAATTTGTCCTTTGCTTAGGCTAATGCCGTTTTAAATTTCATTTTTTGATCTGCTATGTAGGTTTGGGCAAGCAGGCACATCTGGTGTGGCTAAGGGCGTGGCAGAGGGAGGAGCGGCATGCACTGCTATCAGTGGTGGGAGGAAAGAGCCTGTTAAAAACATCCATATGCTTCCTTACTCTGAAATTGGTTTAGGGGTGAGGTGGAAGATGTGTCCGACTGGTGAATCCTCCTAGGCAAGCACAACCTTAGCCACAATGGCTCCACACAGACAGCATGCCGCGTGAAGCAAATCTACCAGCATGAGTGGTTCCACAAGAACCACTCAAACCACCTGGGTTACGATATTGCCTTGGTCAAGCCTATGGAAGGCGTAACAGCAAACTGCTTTGTCTGCTGCACCTGCCACCAAGAGAGGCTGCTCTCTCTACCCGTACACGAGTGCTGCTGGTTTTCAAGGTCAGACGGGGTTGGCGCTGTTTACTCTTAAATCCAAATACACAGAGAAGGACTGTTTAGTACACCCTCTGCCTCCTACATGTTTAGGTGAAGAGCCAATACCTGAAATCCAGGTTCCTGGGGTAACAGCACATCTGGGATTAGGTGGCTGACGGGCAGTCCTGCTGGGTAACTGGATGGGGGGACACAACAGGTACACGAGTGCTGCTGGTTTTCAAGGTCAGATGGGGTTGGCGCTGTTTACTCTTAAATCCAAATACACAGAGAAGGACTGTTTAGTACACCCTCTGCCTCCTACATGTTTAGGTGAAGAGCCAATACCTGAAATCCAGGTTCCTGGGGTAACAGCACATCTGGGATTAGGTGGCTGACTTCTACTTTCTCTTAGGTCAGCGCTGAATTATTTGTACTCTGCCTGCACCCATGAGCCCTACCCACGAGTAAGATCCTGTTCAAAAGAAAGCTCTTTGGTTTATGCCCAGGGGTGCTCCTGTGTGCAGGAAACGGTGACTCAGTTACCACATGTATGCAGAGCTGCACAGCTACTTAGGTTTCCATTTGAAGTCCCTTCTCTCTCTTAAAGTATATTTTAAGTACTGTGTGAACACCTATGAAAGGCAGCGCTTCACAGACACACATTCTTGGAGGTGCTGGCTGGGTGGTCCTGGAAAGGCTGAGCCCTCCTTGCCCTGAATAGCCAAAAGCAGTAGCAGTGCAACCCGCTCTTGCTACGGACCCTTTTTCCAGCTGAAAACTGTGATGGCAGGCATTAGGACTTTCTGCTCCACTTCACACCTGGGGAAAGACACAAGCAAAAAAAGGTGAGGTGTAAAGCCAAGCCAGACAACATGCAGCGGGACTTTTCCAGCGGGCACGAAAAAGACCAAAATGGGTGGCTGACGTGTTCCGTGCTTCATCTTTCTCCTCTGCTGTGTTCTGTGGCAGGCGGGGAAGGTGACTTGGCGTTGCCTGAGGTGCTGGAGCGGGCCAAGGTGCCGGCGGGGGGCTTCACGGCCTGCCGCCCGGGGACGCTGC
>NW_009258219.1:864313-866823 GCF_000687185.1 Egretta garzetta
AAGGCCATAGGGTTTGGGTTTTTTTTTGTTTTACCGATCTCGCTTTTTTTTTGTGCCCGTGGGAAGTTAAGCTGCTCGCACTCCTAAAGCCATCTCCCTCCTCAGCTGAAAAATCCAAATCTTTTGTCGAGAGCTGTGCTTTTCAAAGGTTGCATAAGCAGTAACAGTCTGGGTTGGGGAGCATCAGGAGTTGTCGTGCACCGCACTCGCTGGAAGTTTGGGAAGCATTTGTGGTTAGGTAAGGGGTAAGTGGCTTGAGCCGGAGCTTTCAGGGATTTTTTTTTTTAGTCCTTGTTTCAGCATTAAACTCGGTATTTGTGGTTGGGATTAAAGGGAAAAGCTGACAGCGGAACAACATTTTCTTCCGCTGGGGTTTTAGGTGAGGTATGCAGTCACGGGAGGGGAAAAAAAGCTGACGCTCGTTTAGAAAATACCGTCCATAACTCTGCAAGTGCATAGCATTGCATTGATGGATATACGAAGAGCGTGGCAATGCTATCTTTGGGGCCATATGCTTCAAGCAGAGCAAGGGATTTGTCAGTTGTTTTCCAAAGGGTTTTAAATGCAGAAGTCTGAAAGGTGGTTGTGTTGCAACGTACAATCTGTGTTAAGATAACAGTATGCCTTTTCCGCTCCGGGATAGCTACTTTGGTATTGTCTGTAATTATGGCATAGTGATTTCAGGCCTTCGTGTTCAGCTATTTTGTGATTTTACTTCTGTGCCTGCTGTGCCATACTTAAAAATACATTGACGGTCGATGGAGCAAAACGATGACCTTGTCTCGGCTGCCCTGGTGACTTGCAACTCTTCAGAACCAGCCCTTGTGAAGACGGCTCGGTACCTGTGCTTTGTGCGCTGGCCAGGCTCTTCCAGGGCAAAAATAGACTGAAAAGGCAGTTGTGTGTGTTTAGGTTTGTGGCACAGATCCAATACGGTGCAGGTAGGTAAAACCTACTTGAATTTTAGAAGATGTATTACTGGAAGCTTTTTAAATTATTATTCGTTCAGGTGTTAATTTCACTTTCTGTCTTACTCGGAGCTGTTGGAGGTCATTTTTTCTGCACGTGGCTTCTGACTTCCACAATACAGTGGTACATGCTTGTTTTGGAGTAAAATATACCTCCCTCAGCAGAAGCTCCACACAGATATTGGCTTATGATGTTGATGCTGTACCGCATGAAACGCTTGTTATATTTGGATGTAAATGGAAATTTCTGAGGTTCGGCTCGCGTACTTGCAGTACTTCACTCCCCAGTCACAACTCCCACATGCCTAATTTAGGATAGTTACTTAAGAGGAACTCCTGTTTCTTGGTGGAGTAAAATGGAAATGAAGAGGGATTTCAGCTCAAACAAGCCAGCTGGTTTAAAACCACATGAAGTCAGGTTGGTGAGACCTTTAGAACAGCCTTGTCCTGCCAGCTGAAAGAAATCAGTCCACGTATTTATAAATAGAGTCTGTTCGACGTGAGGTTTTGTTCCCTTCAGAAGCTTTTCCCCAGCAAAGGCTTGGCACGGACTCAACACACACCCGTTTGAAATGGGAAACAAAGATCTTCCCAAGCTTGTGCTGGAAGTGAAAAGCTGGTAAAACCAGTTCTCTGCCGGCCTGTTAGCAGATTGCCTGGGCAAGGAAGGGTTGTCCCCTCCTCCTCTGCTCCCCAGCCACGTGACAATGAATTAAAACCTAAAAGAGACTTTTATCCAGCAGTTTTTGATCTACAAATAAAAGCAAAAGATGACAAATATGGGAAGTAACACCTCAGAGTGGAGGCAGGCAGCCTGTTTGAAGGCTGGAGATTGTCAGAGCGTGAGAAGTAATACCCTGAGCAGAAGTTTTGGCTGCAGGGTCTTTGCAAGGACAACCCTCCGGCGAGGCTTTTGGGTATTAATAGAAACGGCCAAAAATCCATCTGCAATGACCAGTAGTTATTTTGCACTTGGGAACGATAATATTTTCTTCCTGCCTCGTTTGCACAGTTCTTTTTGGTTTCATAGCTATAACATTTTTTATCTGATTACATGCAGACGCATGCGTGTGCTTTCCTGGTCTGCGTGTGAAGTTGTGGAAGCAAGAGCAGAGGTGCCAAGACCCGTGCGTGTCAGTGTTGTGTCCGTGTTGTGTCAGTCCCCCTGGGAGCTGGCCGCAGCCGAGCGCTTTGGTCGGAAGGGTTTCTGGAGCTTTGCAGGTGCGGTGCTGGCCGGCGAGCCGCCCTGTGCCGGGGTGTGCGTGTGGCCAGGGACCGGGGTGGGGGTCAATTTGGCCGCGGTGCAGGCTCGCTGCCCCCGTAGCCCGCGTTGCTGCAGAAGAGGCCCGTGCCGAATGCCTTGGCGCTCGGCTGTGCTTCGCTGCATCTGTGGCATGGAAGAGGCGCGTCGCCACGCTGGCCAAGTAGCGAGCAGCAGTGGGTTTGTTGCAAAACTTTCTGGTTTTGCGGTTTCAACTGCCGGCGGGCCGCGCTTGGTATTGCGGAGGAGAGGACGGGGCGCGGCGGGGGGGCACGGCGGGG
>NW_009258219.1:866953-888962 GCF_000687185.1 Egretta garzetta
GCGGAACCGCGCCCCTCGCCCGGAGAGTGAGTGCCAGCGGGGGCGGGGGGCGCGCCTCCCGTGGCGGTGGGGGATGGATCTATACTATATACATAGATAGATAGAGATATACACACACATACATATACACCACGGTGGGCTACTGCCGGGGGGGTTGGAAAGGGTTCGGTGAGGTCAGAACGGCCAAAAATGGTGACTCTAGTGCAACCATATATGCTGTTGCAGCAGTAATTGAACTTTGTTACTGTTGAGCCTAAGCGCAGGATCACCTCCTCCTCCGGTGGTTCGGAGTGTGGGGCCTGAAAATGCCTTAAATTCCGAGCGCTATTCGGTGATAGTCGGGAAGCAAGGAAATAGGTGGTCACCCCTGCTTGTTTTTGTTAGAGGCTTGCGGAAATGGAAAAGAAGTAGTCAATTGATTGACCCTCATCCTCAACTGTAATGCTAGTTTCATTGGCTAACTTTTGACAAAGCGTAAAACCAGCCATTTTACAAGAGCTGGCTGGCTGGAGCTCTCTCTGTATACATTTTGGAGAGACACTCTTGCAATCAAATGAAAAACTGGAAAAGCAACAAACTCAAGTGTTTTCAGAAATGACTACAGGAGCACATGTAAGTTTCTTAAATTTGACTGTGCCAGTATGAAGTTGCTAATGCAAAGTGTGAGAAAGTAGCATTTCTTCAGAATTGAGCCCAATTCCCTAGTGCCATAAATTCAGAAAACCCATAAATGGCAATGCAGCACACTTTGGCATTTGTAGATAGATACTTTAACATAATTTTCACAAAGCTCTTTTAAGTGCATTATCTGCCGCGCCAGCAAACATGGCAATTACAGTTAGCCTTGCAGACTTTGACTCGGTTGTTACATGAGGGTATGATGGATGAAATAATAAAGAACAATATAATTTTTTGTTTGTTTACTTTTGAGTATGTGATAGCTTTTAATATATCTAAAGTCCCCGTTTTCTTGGCTGGGTGTATCTCTGCCTTTGCATTAAAATTTGTAGATTACGCCTGAGAGCTCGGGCTCCTGCTTACATTTTCCTGTAGGTCGTACCTGAGTTGACAAGCAGGATAAAATCTAAGGGGTGTTGTGAAGAGAAAGCTTACCTTTTATTGAACATCACTGGTAAGGTGAAGATCATGAAACCTTACAGAACTGAACCTGTGGATGAGGACTAATACAAGGACATTGTATTCAAGGACATATGGCATTCATAGCACAGAATGGAGAATGATGTATTTTGGAGTTCTGCACCCTGATTTGATATAGAATTAACATAAGCTGAAAAAAATAAACTCACTTCTCTTGTAGTTGGGCTCTGTGCTTCCTAGAAGATGGGGTGTTATGGCGAGGATGGGATTGAGTTGCCTGCAGGGGCTTGGCGTGGCTTCTGTGCCTGCTCTGTGTCTTGTGGCTGGGGGCACCCGGGAGCCAGGAAGCCCGTGGTGCGGAGGGAGCCAAGGGAGATGCAGCCTCTGCCGCTGCCTCCCTCTCAGCGAACCTTGCTTTTTCTGTCAGCTTCCACTGGTGAGCCACTCCCAGCCCTCTGCTCTCTGAAAAAATACAAGTTATATGTATCTGGTGGGTCCTGGCTGTAGAAGGATTCCTGGGTTGCAGTTTATATCATCATGGGACTTGGCAGTTGCAGACTGAAGAGCTGCTCAGTAACGTAAGCTTCATGGTCGTCTTGTCATATTCAAAATACCTTTTTCAGTTCCCTCCAGAGGAGTGGTAAAACCTATGAAATATTTAGATTGGCACATGTGTATGCTTTAATTCTGCTGGGAATTTCCATGGCTGTTATTGCTGAAGACTTGTTTTAAATACAATGTTTACTACTTTAGTTAGTGCTTCAGGAATGAAACTGACAGGAGAATTGAAACTCTTTGGTAACAAAATACCCACTGCTTAGAAAAAATGCTTGTATTGATGCTTCCTATTTTTACAAAAAATCCATATTTAGCTTTTTCGCATCACTTGCAGAATCCTTACCAGTGTAACTTCTGTAGAAATTTTGTATCTGAGCCCCTTTTACTTGAGGCTATGCTGAAGGTGAGCAAGTTACTGCGGGTGCGACCATGACAAAAATAATGAGCAGCTGCTATAAGTTTCGGCCTTTGCAGCTTGGTAAAGAGTGATCTGTGTGTCATCACTTGTTTTTTCAGTTGATCAAACTGCATTAGAATTTTCTGCTTTATGGGAGCCAGATCATTGGCCTGCAGCTGAAAAAAGGGTGACAAACACTTCCTGCCCCTCGCCAGGCCATTCTCCCCCAGCTCTGGCAGGGCTGCCGAACCTTGCCTGCAGTCAGCCCTCAGCTGCTGGAGTTTGCTCCAGAGGAAGGTGAACGGCGGGGAAGGATTGCCCAAGCTCCTGCGGTTGAAGCTGTTGTCAAATATCTGTTGGGTTTCCTGCTATTGTGCAAATTCCTTTGGCTGAGGCATTTGAGAGGCCATTGCCACTTCTGGAGAAAGCTTTAGCTATGTTTAGAAAAGTTGCATTGGTGTAGGTTCTTAGGGTTTTTTTTGTTTGGTCACCTTTATGGTGAAGTAGAACAGATGGTTCTTCATATGATGCCCTTCCTCTTCTGTTAAAGAGGAATAGAAACTATTAATTTATTTTTTTTCCACTGTGTTTTAGGAACACTTCAAGAATGAGTCCACCACAAGATAGAAGTAGAAATTCCTGCAGCAGTGAGCCTCTGGCAAAGTGCCTTCAAGCAAAGAAGGACTTGGAAACAGCTATCTCTGGAATTGTCAAAGCTGAACAACAGATTAAAGAGAACTGGCGGGAGGTAATTTTAAATTATTTTCAAAAAACTAACATGACTTTAGTGATGGTTTTTATTATTCCAGAGTACTTTCTATTGTGATGATGGTCTGAAATTTTCCTAGACTTGCAAGCATCTCGCTGTGTAATTTGGTCATGCTCTTGATAAAGGTATTCCTATATTACTAACTAGGCATGCAGAATTTACTAAAGCTGTTGGCTGGAAACATCGGAATAGAGAGGTACTGTAAACAAGACTGTTCTTTGAGATTTCTTTAAAGGCAGCCTTGGAACTTTTACTAACTTGAGTCATGTGGTACTGTGGGTGACTGTGGCTAGTTTTTGCGAAGTAAATTGGTCCAAAAATACCACTTATCTGTGACAAATATTATTTTGTAATCGGCGCAGCGTATGCTTGTTCATGCTCTTTGACAGGCGTTCTAGAAATGGTACATGTTACCTTACAGGTAAAGGCCAAGATTCACAGCCACATAAGCCGCCACCTGGAATGCCTGCGCAGTCGTGAAGTTTGGCTGTTTGAGCAGGTCGATCTCATTCAGCAGCTGAAAGAGGAGGCGTTGCAGCAGCAGGCGCAGCAGCTTTATTGGGTGAGATTTGGCTTGTAAATTTTTAAGTAAACTTTTTCCTTGCAAGTATTTTGTCAGTTTTAACCTTAGAAGCCAAAATGGTAACGCGTGTTTTGTCTTCCGTGCAGTATTTGGGACAATTCAATTGCCTTATTCATCAGCTGGAACGCTCCTACAGTAACGAGCTAGCAAACCAGATTTCAGTTTGCCTGGAGAGGTAAATATATTTTATGATGCAAGTTAACACAACTGGTATTTATTTTGACTTATGAAGTTAGTCTGATTTTTGATTCTGGTAGAATTAATAATAGATCTAACTCCTTGTTTCCACATTTTTAATGGTTCCTAGAAATAAGATCTTTAAAGCAGTCTGAGATATGATTCCTCTTATCTTTTTTATCTTAGATTGAAAAACAGGACTATAACGAGCAGTGAAGGTACTCATTTGTGCAAATTATTTCAAGTATTAGTTGTTGATGGCAACTGAAGTAAGAAGGAGAAACTTGTTTTTTGCTGGCTATTTATTCTGTTCTTGGTTTGTGGATAGGCATCTCTTTATTTTTATGCAAGTATTAAAAGTCTTTCTGTTACCTAATTAGTGCCAAGTCAGTTTTGGAAGCCTTTTTATGAAATAATGGATTGATTCCCAAAACATGACAGATGAAGAAGATAGTTACAAAAAGAAAAAAAAAAAAAAATTACAATCACCTTACTCTTTCAGACTGGGAAGTCTTACTCTTAAACCAGAGGAGTCTTCCATCCTGAATTTTGAGGCTGACACTTCTTACCTTCGCCAGGCTATTACCTCATTTGGTTCAATTAAAACAATGGTAAGCACCAAGACTTTCCTGGGTTGGAATATTTGAAAAAAAAAAAAATCTTTTTTAAGGCAGTAATGCCATATATTCCAAGTGATATTTCTACTTTTAGTTTTAGCTTGAATGGATCTCGTGTATGAGTTGTATAGTTTTAGCTGTATAATATATACACAGTGGTTTATTAACTATTGCATGTACTTGATTTTGACTGAGCATAGATCTAGGAATGGACATGTTATTTTAATATATTTTGGCTGAGACTGAGGGAATGATGATTATGTTCTTGCTCTATTCCAGCAACTGAAAATTAATGTTATGGCTTTCTGGCTTTCTTTAGCTATTAACACTTACACATAGTAGATGGCTTTCTGTGATAGAAGTATTTGGGGTTTCTTATGTAAGCAGCGTATCTCCTGTATTATTGGAGATAATTCTCTTAAAGGAAGTGGACTGAAGGTACCATTTTTGTAGTAAATCTTCCTCCTTTCTGTTCTTAAATGTTGAGAAAATCGTTAGCCACAAAAAGATGACCGTAACTTGTGCTTTACTTCCGCTTTATTGTGGAATTAATCCTAGAAGCTGGACAAAGACGAGATTTAAATTAACTTTTACTTTTCTTTCCTTACAGCAAACCTCAGAGAGAGAGAATACTCCTCCCTGGTTTCCAGGGCAGAATTGTGCCCTAATGAACTGTGAGCAGGTAAGGATGAAGACTTGTATCTGAATGTTTAATTGTATTAAAGGGAAAAGGAGAACTTGAGCGCAATACATTAGCTCGCTTAAGTAATGGCTTCTGTTTGTTTGTTAAGATGTTTGAGTAGCCAGTAACAGTCGCTGTGGCGAGCATTAGTGATCTGATGTTGTAGCTGCTCCAGGAACAGACGTGCAAGAATGTAATATGAAAGTGAATTTGGCGCATGACAGAATTTTATAACTGAGTATTCCTTGATGTTGTCGAGTCTGTTGTCTTGGAACTATCAGATTCCTTTTAATGCAGATGTTAATGGGAAATCTTAGTTGGGCTCTGCACAGAAACAGCATCAGTGAAGGTGGGTAGCAGATTAGTAACGGGAATTGTGGTCAGAAGGAGGGTTATGGCTGGGTTACACGTATCGGAACTCTGCGTTGTAGAAGTTGTTGGCTTCTCTTTCTTGTCATTTGCTCTCTGAAGATCACAAAAGATCTCTCTGGGATCACAAAACAATCTATCAGTGCAGTGGCTTAAAGTCATACAGGCGATTGAAGAGTTACTTTTTTCTTAATTGGAAGGGACTGGTTTTTCTTTTGGTTCAGAAATACCGATGCATGTTGAATGTCTGTTTTGAAGTTCACCACAGATGACCTCAGCAATGAGACTTTCTCATAACTGAGAGCATTCTTTCTCAGCAGAAAACATTGTGTGGGACAGTGAGCGCCTCACTTGCTGACTGGTTACTTGGAAGCAGACCGGTGGGTGTTTGCCAGGCTCCGTATGTTCCCAGCACCAACCTTGAAGACTGGGTTACGCAAAAATGTGTGTCAGAGCCCAGCCAGGTAAGCCTTTTTTATGCACTAACCTAGTTTTTAATGAAGAGGAAAACATCACATCCAATTGCAGGCGTAATATGGTGGGAATTAAACCTTCTGTAATTCTCTTCACTCTGCCTCATGTTCAACTAATGCTTTTGCTCTTACTGTCAGAATGCCCAAACTGTAACTGGGCAAACAGTTACTGAACATTGCCTTTTAGTGTTAACAGATGCGTTTCAATGTGTCTTTACTAGGATTTCAATTCTTCCAAAGTCTGTTATTTTGAGCAAGCCTGGGGAAATCTGAAAGATCTGGAAAACTGGCTCCTGCAGAACCAACAGCGTGATGTTGCTGGGAAGATGGACTCCCCTGGCCGCAAGGACTCCACCTCTACTTTCGACTCGTCCTTTTCCACTATTGAAAAAGTGGAGGAATTGGAATCCCTTGGACAAGAAGAGATGGACCTTTCTGACTGGCTGCTTACTCCTGACACAGAAAATGGAAGTAGTGCTTCAGATGAGAAATGGAAGTTTGAATTCAAACCTTTTAGGGAAGAATTTAATTTGAATGATTGGCTCCTCAAAGCTGAAACCTGTACCAGTTGTCGTGGCAGCCAGATCAAAAGCGTGGAAATTGAGAACCTGGGAAATCTGAAGTGCCTGAATGAGCATCTTGACGGAAAGAAATCACCCACTACATCTGCTGCAAATGCTTGGCTGCTTCAGCATCCCCAGGCCCCCTTTAAGGTGGAAGATGTGTGCAAAGCTAACGAGCTGTGTGCCAGCTTCTCGGAGTGTGTGTGTGATGAAAACTGTGGAAAAGAGGCTCTGTGTAAATGGCTTCTGAAGAAAGAAGGGAAGGATAAAAATGGAGTTCCAGTCAGCCAGAAGGATGTACCAAACCCTGAGCAAGAGAAGGCAAAGTCTGTGGCCAGTACCTGGCTTAACCCTGCACAGCAGCTCACAGGGGAACCCATTAGTGCAGAGAAAGCAGATTATTCAGCAGAGATCGCAGAACCCTTGAAAGTATTGCTTGAAAGGCCCCTGACAAGCTGGCTAGCCAAGTCTGAGCATAAAGCAGAAAGTGCAGAAGAAAAGGCGAGTAGGGAAAAAGCAGATAATAGTTTCAAGAGTCCTTTCCTAGACCTCTTGGCTCCATTCCACCTCCCCTTGAATGTAAACAGTTGGGTGTTGGCTTCAAACAACCCAGAAAATGCTAACCCGCCTCCAGTGGAAGATAAATGGCTTCTACGCAAGAAAGCACAAGTGAGCATGTTCCTAAGTTTTTGTTACTGCTGTGTCTTAAGCCAATGTGCCGGGTTTATGGTTTTTCTGAATTTAATGCCTGCCTTCTCTTCCAAATTCATAGCTTTTCTGGGCAATACTGACTGACAGTTTTTTGGTTTCTTAGCTCGTTTAGTCTTTTCAGTGATTATTACTTAGTTACATAAGTAGATGAGGCTAGCATTTTAACACAAAACAAGCTGATTTTGAAGTATAGCTAGCCTTACTAGCTAAAGGAAGAAAGTATTCATCTCCAAGGCTCAGAAGTCAGTTTTCTTTTCTTTGTGAACACTTGACAGAATTTGAAGATGCATCAGAATGTATTTATACTTGGAGATCAGTAATTAAGGTGACCTCTCTTTCAGGACTTTGGCCTTCCTACAGTCTGCGACCTTTTTGCCTGTATGAAACTCAATGGAGATAAAGAAAAATGGCTGTATCGGACTCCCTTACAGGTAGAATGCACAGAATGTATTAGAACAGCTGAGCCTAAACATAACCTGGGGGTACAGAATACAGAAGATGGCAGCTAATTGACATCTTCAGAGTTCTCTATATGTAAGGTTTAACAGCATTGTGATTTTTCTCCCCCTATGCCTTTTTAACAGCTTGGACCATTCCATATTTTCATTATTCCTCCTCTTTTGATCACAAGCCAGGGAGGGAATTACTTATGTTCTTGAGTAAATCACTCTGATTGACACTTGGTAAAATCTTGGTAACTTCTCTTGTAACGAGAATGCGCAATTAATGTCTAAATGTCCAGGCAGCTTCCTTATCTCAGTAGTGTATTTACAGCTGATGTCGCATCTCTCCTCTCTACCAGATAACTGTTTATAATTATTTTTGAAATTCATGGAAAAAGTCCTTCTTAGCAGGTGTACTTCAAACCCTAAAGGGCAAGATATTCAGTTCTAGGAATTATTTTAATATGACTTCCCCCCCCCCCAGGATGTCTTATACATGTTTTTTTCCAACAGTATTGCTTGCTGTTTATCAAAGGGAATAACCCAATTTTAAATTTGTTTTAGATGTGAAGAACTGGAAGTGTTGAAATCATCCCCTTCCTGCCGATCAATCACACATCAACGCTGAGTGACTGCAGCCAGCTGAATTCTTGTGTTTGTGTTTGGCCGTCTGCTTTTTCTTCTAAAATTATAACAAAGATTACTCATATAACAGAGTTACAGTGCAAAGATGCCTTTTTGTTCTGATTAATTCTGAAATGTAAACCCACTAAGCATAAGCAATCTGATACTATAGAGGTGTTAGTAAATTCTTGTCTGTTATGGGACTAGGTGAATCTTCTTTAATGGGTTGTCACTTGAAGTATATTGAAGCCAGTGCAAGTATAAAGCAAAATCTCTCTGGTGCTGTGAAACATCCACCTTTGGCAGTGACTTCAGAAGCGTTGCCATTCTCTTTCAGCTGCTACAACTTTGTCATGAGTTGGGTTCCAGCTTATTGGGATTGTAAGATAACTTAGGCTGTATTTGGAAGCAATTTCTTTTATTGAGCAGTTGCTCACTTTAAAGGTTTCATTTGTATCTTCTATTGGTGCGTCTCCCGGCTGAGTACGTGTAGTCCAGATTTTGAAAAAGACATGAATTTATGGGACCTGACACGTTGCAGGAGAATTGGTAACTTCTGTTTTGAATGAGAACTTTCTTGCAAATTTTTGAGCCATTCAGAGAACAGGGTAGGGTGTTAATTTTCATGCATCAGTAGATCAGATCCTACCGTGTCCCCAGCATTTAATAACTATTTGAATTTCACTGAAAAAGCTGTAAGGTGGAATGTGTACATTTCTGCTAGTTTTAGGTAATTAATAATGAACTTTTATTGGTTAAACCACTGGAAAGCAGGCATCTTAGCCACATAATATTTAAAGGTAATATTTGGGGAATTTGATGCCTTGTCATGCTGTTTAATTGGGAAACACTAACTTGGCAAACTGTGTGGCTCCCACTGATCCATTTGTAAGATACTTAAGCTGTGGATTTCCATGTTGTTATGCATGTGAAAGTGGGGCGGAGTAACTGATCCCTATAGCTGCAGACATAGCATGAGCAATACCTGTTTAGGTAGTGTTTTGAGCCTATAGGAAGGAGTGTGGAGATGTTGGATGGAAATGTGGATCATGCCTGTCAGCTTGCATAAAAAACTGTGAAGTTACATAGTTTCTGGTGCAGCTTCTACTCATTTAACAAATCGCTCTTAATGACTATAAATATAGCCTCCCCTTCTCCCCATCCCTGCAGCCTGCCTGGGAATAGAGGTGATTTCAGTTCTTCACAACACTGTAAAAAAGAAATTAGTACCAAGATCCAACCTTGGTATCACTTTGCAGTGTGAACACATTCCCTTCTGATAGAACCTGTGCATCTGGTTTAAAAGTAAGTTTTTAGTCTGAGAGGGGGACACTGCACATCTGAAACCAGACCCCAGAAAGGGCTTAATGTCAGTGGACCACTTGAGGCTTCTGTTCTTTCTGGAAGCAGAGAGATGTTTCTGAAGTTCACTTTCCCCTTTGAACGTGTCCTTGTTGCTGCATGGGAAGACTGCACTGTGACTAACTCCAATAGTAGCCTAATTTGATTAGCAGTTGAACTTAATGAAGGTGATTTGACGTGCAGCCCACCTCTTACAATTCCTTGTAGTTGTCATTGTGTGCTACTTTGTCAGTTCATTATGAGCCTTTAAAACTTGGGGGTATGTATTCCTTTACTTACTCAACTGACTTGTTATCACTAATTGATATTTATGTAAAACATCGATTAGTCTTTTCCATTAAAAAATAATTGCACCCAAAGGTGTGGTACGTCTCCTTTGCACAATGGTTGACAAAAAAACGCTGCGGCACGTTGCACAGTTCACTTTGGTTTGGATGCTGCCGTGCTTCTGTCCCTGTATGGGATTTGCATGCTCTACTTCCACGTTTCACCGCTCCCTGCCGTTGCGCGGAGCCCTGCTGTCAAAGCCAGGAAACCCTGGCACCAGCCGCACGCCCAAGGGGTAACTCCTGTCTGTTACTGCACCGCCACATCAGCCCCTGGGCACAGGGATCGTGTGTCTAAATCACCCGGCCTTTAATCAGCTGCTGTAGGAAATACAGAATGATGTTTGTTTCCTGTCACCCTTGAATACTTAAGGAGGGTTTATGGATTTTAGTGGCCTTCAGTCCTCCTGTGGCTGTAGAACATCTCTGGTCTGGCTGCACAATTAGACGTTGGCTCCTTTCTGGCTCCTCTGCTTTCCTTTGTGTTCCTTTTTGAACATCAGACTCCCTGCATGTTTCAGTCCTCCTTTGAGGTTTTTCCATTCCTTTAAACTGGCAGAAGTGACTTAATCCAGGCTGCGTTGTAGCATTAAGAGAACAGTCTCATGAGAGGGTGTGCAGCTGGGCCTGGCAGCCTTTCAACCCCAACACCTGGAATTTCATGCGTGGGTGTGCACATGCAGTTTTCAGGAATGGACTAGAGTTCTTTGTTAGAAGCAGCCACATGCAGAACTCCTGAACACATATCCTGAGTATGGCTTTCAAAGACAGGTAGAAAAATACCAGGTCTTCCCAAGACAAGGAAGATGGAGTAGCAAAAGCAGAGAATGCTATTCCTGGCTTCTCTGGATAATACCTGGAGACCTTCTTTTGAGCAATCTGAGATTATCAGATTGGACTGAAGAGTGGGGTCCTCTCTGAAATGCTCTGTTCTACTCCTCTCCCTGTGGAGCTGGAGCAGTTACCTCCCGCTTCTCCCTCAGCTGAGTTTCTGGACCAAACGAATCCTCGCAACTTGCTTCTGTGCAAAATCCCCGCAGCGCCTGGCATTCGGCAGCACAGGCCAATACTCACAGAGTACACAAAGCTCCACTTCAAACATACCAATTTCCTAACTATCTAGAATCTATTATGCACAGGGGTAACCTCCTGTTAAAGCATCAAAAATGGCTTCCGCTCTCTCTTTGCAGTCCCAGGTTAAGTCAGAGGAAAGAAGCTATGAACACTGGATCATTTTTCTGCCCTAGCATACATTTCCCTTCTGTTTTCAGAAGCAGCTTCTGCTGCATTGAGGAAGCTGGAGATTCCCACCACATGACTAGTGCTTTTTCAACAAATTCCCCCAAATGTAAGAGAAGTCACCTGCTGACAGGGAATGGTGAAATTGCCTTTCTCTGTTGCAAAGACTACACACAAGCAGCTTTACAGGATTCGAAAAGCTTTCATTACACCTGTTATCTCAGATGCCCTCACCTGCTGCCACAGCATGGAAAGCTACCTTGGATCAATCAGCAAAACCAGGTGCCATGACTGGCACTGCAAGAGGATAAAACATCTCTCTTTACGACAGCCAAGGTCTCCTGTGCTCACATTTATGTAACACTGCATGGGAGGACTGCAAGGGGGTTGCCAAATCCTGTTTGCAACTTGATTTTACTTCCTCTTATTCCTACTGAACTCGGATATGCTTCTGGTCACAGCTTTAAGTAGCAACTTTATACTGATTGTTCGCCGTTGAACTGTGACCGCAGTCAGCCTTGATAAAGATGTTCTCTGTATTCCACACTTACAACTTCCCTCCCTCGCTGCTGCCTCCGTGCTGGTTGCATTTCATAGCTCAAGCTATGCATCACTCCATATACAAACAGGTTATGAACCAAAGCCTTTAATAGCCCTAGAAACAGCTATTTCAGAAAAATGCACTCGGCTCTGCCTCCGAGGCAAGCGATTCCAGGAAATTTGAGGTTACTGCAGACCAGATAACATGCTACATTGCCTCAGGAGCCAGCCTAGCCTTAAGGTTGTGGTAACTTTGAACTTAAAAAAGCTTGTTCCTACAAGTATCCTACAACCTACAGTATCTCCACTGCACCTAAAGGAGGAAAGACATTCGTTAAGCTTCACAGCTTTCCCATTTCAGTTAGGGGCTGAGAGCTCCTGGGTCATATTTCAGTACCAAAAAAGTCTCTAACAAAACTACAAGACACATTGCAGAGTTCCTGACACCAGAGCAACCCTCTCGCACCATCAGCCCCCAAACTGGCTATCAGTCCTTCAGCCAGCATCGCCCAGTGTGTGGGAGTGCAAGTCCTATTAACCAGCAAACAAGAAACATGGCGAGAAGGAACTCACTGATGCCCATGGGGAGAGAAAAAGCAGCTCAAGAATGAAAGTGCACACATTTTCCTGATGTCCCACCCAATAGTGCTGCGCAGCTGGTGCCTACATCACCTGTCTGCAGCTCGTAAGTAGGACAGCTTCTTTGATGGCATGGCCCTCAAAAAACTGCATGCTAGAAGGTCCAGCTCTGACACCGCAGCAGTAATACGCAGCCCACTGAAAGACAGTGGAACATAAGGGTTAACAAGAAACAGCATTTATGAAGCTGGTGAGAAAAGATCCGTTTGCTTTCCTTTACGCTACATCTAGTTAAGTGCTGGCATAAAGCATCTACTTTGACCTGGTATCCAAGCAAAGCTAATTGAATTCAACTGTGAAGGCTCGTTAGCTAGAGCACTTGCTCTATAAAAAGTTAGTCTGAGAGGTCACCTCCTCCTAAATAGGCATCTCAGCAAAGCTGAATTTCTTCTTGGAGGAAGGTAAGAGCTACCACCTTCCCTCTACTGCTTTTTTTTGTTGTTTCTTGAGTGCAATATAGCTCTCATATTGAGAGCTGTTTCAGCAGGGAGAATTCAAGTAAAGGCAACTCTTGTTTTGCATTGTCTGCTAAGTAAGTTTCTTGGTTTTTCCCTTGCCCTGCCTTTCACACTGTCTCAGACCAGTTTGTTTACAGACTTTATTTAAAAACTGAGGGAATGAGCTGTTACTCTAATTACTGAACTAATTCACAACTTACTGTTTAACTTGTCTGCAAACAATGCTTGGTACATGATTTAATTTTAACACTGGAGAAGGTGTAGGTTCATCACATCTGTTTGTGAAGCCAATAATCTACAAACATCCCTTGGGAGGGAAAACAAAGCTTATCATGAGTTAAAAATCCTGTAATAGGCAATGAAAGGAGTAACGATATCACTTGGTTTCTGTTGGCTAAACGAGTTCCCAGATCCTGGAGCACCAAAGTGTTTTGATAATCCACTGGCAACTCTTCTGTAACAGCAACTGTCCTTCATCCAGAAACAACTAGTTCCTTATTTATTAGAGCAAGTAAGGGAGTGGAGTCAAGCCCTGGTATGCCTCACCATCACCTCATGTCAGGAGGCAATCAGCCTGTCAGTTCACTTCCCCATACCCACTAAACTCCCCCAGGATTTTATCACATCAGTCCTTCAAAACAAAACTGTAATTAAGAGTCACTGGATGCAGCATGTTTTTCTCTTATCAGTAGTAGGAACAGCAAAGCATAGAAACCATATTGCGTAAGTACCACCCTTTTTATTAATAATGATGTCCCTTTTTACAGCTTACCCTGCGCTGCCAGAATAACAAGCCTTGCCCTGTGCTAGTTGCCACTGAAGGCTCCCGCTGGCTCCAGCTGGCTGGGTGATGTACGTTGAAAGACTGCAGCGAGTAGCTCTATGGACACAGACTTTATTACGCAGCACTATCATCGTAGTACACGCAACCGAACAAACCTGGCAGCGCAGCAGGTACAGCTATGGGACTTGAGCATGCCTCGTAGCTCTGGCCCAGGGCGAGCTGGTGAGCGTGTCAGGGAGACTCTATCTCTGTGGGCACTCTGCTCACTTGCAGGTCCAACAAATCTTGCTGCCTCTCCAGCGACTGGCTGGCAGAAAGGAAGGGGCCAGTCCAGGTACATGATGTCAAGAGGTTTTTCCCAGCAGAGCTTCCTTCAGTTTCACACTAATTGTAAATAAAATAGGAAAGGGCACCAGACAGATCTTGCAACTGATTTGATTGGTGACTATGCAAGCGTGTCCTTCATCCAGCGCTGGCTGCCCTGCTCAGAGGGACTGCCGGGCTATGGAGCCCTTCATGTGCTCCCAGTTGTTATAGAGAGCGTAGAGGCCAGTAAGCGTCAGACCTGCGATGCCACCTCGTGCTATCCCACGCACTCCACCTGAAAAAGAGAAACAGATTAAAACCCATTAAAGTTACACCCAAGGAGATGGTCAGCTACAGCAACTTCCAAGAAGCTGTTCAGATCCAGAGGCATTGTAGTGAAGCACAGTTTTTCTTTTTTGAATAACTATCCAGAAAGGGTACTGTGCTAACTCTACCCTCCCCTCAAACCTGCTGCCAGGCTCAAGAAAGGTCATTCCTGATTCTGACACTAATGCTTCTGGCATGACTTGCTCTCAAACTACGTTAGCTCTACCACCTGAGTGAACGACTACAGAACACTCGAAGCAAAGCTGGCTTTTCCAAAGTCCTACTTTATCTATGCCATCTGTCCTTGACACAGGTGTTTACGGACAGATATGATCTCTTCCTGCTTTAAGAACTCCATTTAGGATTTCGGATGAGGTATACTACTTGTGTTCATCTGTTACAGTAACTAGGTTTGGGGGGGAAGGAGAAAGGGCAGGAGGGAAATAAGTCAACACAACAGCAGCTGATGTGGACATGACCTTGAATGCCAGAGATTCATGAGGGCCATCATGCAGAACTTAGCACTGCTTTTGTGTCTTTGGAATTTTAAAGACTTTTGGGAAAAAAAAATCAAGAAGATGAAAGGGATCAGCTGGCAAGAATTTACTAGGGCATACGCTGAACAACTTTATTCTTACTGTTATTCATCTGCAAAATGATCATCTTGCAATGGCAAAAATTGAGTCACACAGATGATTAAAAAAAAAAATCTCTTTATTTTTACTGCTCACTCAAGACTTGAAGCTTCTGCAAGTTGTGAAGGTAAAAATACAGGGAAAGTTTGGCTAATGTCAGCAGCCAGCACACCTGGCTGGAGCTAGGAGTCAGACAGCATCACAACTCCACTGCACCCATGCAAGGGTTGTGGTGTACAGGGGCAGAAGTAGAGACTTCTGTTGCTTTTACTAAACAGCAGAATGTTTCTACTCCTCAGCAGCAGAAAGTGCCTTCGTAAAGCCCCTAGAATGTTTTATAAATGCACAGAACACCTGAGAGTATGACCCTCAATACTAGGAAAACTTCAATGAGTTTGATTCTGCAATGTTTATCACTCCCAGCCGAAGCAAGTTAGATAATGTGTACAGTATATAGAACAAGGCCAGTTTCCACTTACAGCTAGATAAAACCTGCCCGCTTTATTAGTAAAACTGACAGTGGAACTCGGGTTCCTCAAACTTGAAAAGAAATGCACCTCAGTAATCAGTGATTTTTTTTTTTTCTTCCCATTATGGGTCATAAAGTAATAGGTTCCTCAAACTTGAAAAGAAACGCACCTCAGTAATCAGTGATTTTTTTTCTTCCCATTATGGGTCATAAAGTAATTTCACAGAATTGCATTTAGGCTTGTAGTGGGACAAGAAGCTGTTGGCGTCAGCCAGACTGAGACCGCATTACCTGTGCTGCAAGATTAAATGGAGTTCACTGGAGTTATTAAACCTACTCGTGTTGCCCAGGCACGTAATGAAACCAAGAAGCTGCCTGGGTGATAGCAGAAGTTGGACTTGGTACTAGACACATCTAGCCATAGTTTCTAGAGATTTCATTGCCAGACCAGCTGTGACAATGCAAGGGTTTTTTGGGATATAAACCTGAGTTCACTGTTGAGAACTCAACAGCTCTAAGGAAAACCATACTGATGATGCACCTACGTGCCTAAATCAGGGTTTGGGAACGCAAATAGACACTTCTGTGTTTGACAATTCATCCTGAGTATGTTGCACAAAAAGCTTTTCACATGAAGGGGTTGCAGCTGGGTACACAGAACTAACCATGTGCAAGCAGCTTCTGGCAAAAAGCCACAGGTGAAATTTAAAGGACACTTTGTGCAAAACAAATATTTGAGATCATCTGTAAAAATACTAACTCCCCATTACCTTTGGGAAAAATGAATAAAACACTAGAGAGATTGATTTTCTGCTGTTTATATTGGGAAGCAATTGCTCACAGAAGAAACCCCCAAAGAGGGCTCCTAACCACTCTGGTGTACAGGGAAATGCACAAAATGTGGAACATCCTCACAGAAGGCGATGCAGTACCGAGCTAGGACTATTCTTGTAGACTCTTCTCTCAGCCCCCAGGTTCAACTCCTCTCCTTTCCCCTTAAAATCCTACTCTTACTATAGAATAAAGGTAGGTTGAAGGCTGGTTGCAGGTTCTGAGAAGTTAGGAT
This sequence comes from Egretta garzetta, assembly GCF_000687185.1. Classification (NCBI taxonomy): domain Eukaryota; kingdom Metazoa; phylum Chordata; class Aves; order Pelecaniformes; family Ardeidae; genus Egretta; species Egretta garzetta. The sequence goes on from NW_009258219.1 coordinate 883,169, forward strand.
AGTACCAGAAAGGTATCTTTAATTTGGATAGCTGAGCTACTTTCTAGCATCCATGCAGACTTGGACACAGTGCTACTAAGATGCACTGCTCCTAACACACAAAAATGTTTATGTTTTCATGTGCTGAGGTCAGCCAGGCGAGCATGGCAGCTCTGAATCTGCTTACAAAGTGTCAATCGCCGTGCCTAAAGCAGTCTGTAGGTCTTGCAGACAACTTAGGGACTTTGCTGAAGATGGTGTTTCAGTGGAAGTCTGGGTCACAAATGGGAGCTAAACTTGTGCAGTTGCTACAGGTGCATTACTGAGTTAGAAAAAATCCAGGAAGAAAATATGTAATAAATGTTTACCAGGTTCCCTACAACTCTATTACAAAATTTTACCAGTAATTTATTTTGTAGCCGTTGCACCCGATTTCTGAACTATCCACAGTTATTACAAAAAAAAGGGAGAGAAAAAACTTTCCTTTCCTTAACTGGTTAGATTTGCATTTGAGCAAATACCTCCAGGTCTGTGGCAGACATCAAACAGTAATGCACTGTAGAATGCAGCCTGGTTGCTGGGCAGGAAATGTTAAGCCCTCTGAGAAGATTACCTTGTTTAAAAAAAAAAAAAATTCTCCACTCCCATTCCAGCTGTGTTTGCACGATAGAACAGGTTCCCACCTCTCCTCTACAGTCACTCTCTGCAAGCCTCTGATACCAAGTCTGCCTTGACAAACCCTGCTAGAAACATGGTTATAAGCCTCTAATCTTGCATGTCTGAGTAAGATAACCTGAAGTTCCAGCTGACAGACGTTTCTGAAAGCACGTATTTTGACATCAGGCAACTTGCACAATAGTTGAGAAGCTGCTATGGGTTTCCAAAGATGCATCTGATGCTCTCTAAATAAGAATTTAGCTCTCTGTTTGGCTTTAGCTGCTGCACCCTTTCACCATAGAGTATTGTCCCTCTTCTATGCATTTAAAATAGGTTTCAGGGTATGCTATGCAATGACACACAGCACTCTTAATAGCACGGCTTTGCCTTTTTTCATAGCATGATCCACTCCTAACACTGAGTTTGACTCCTACAGTAGGTAAAACCATTATTTATATTGCATAACATGAGGGCAAAATCTTCCATTTAGGACCTTACTGCCTCTATTTTCAGAATGTGTTGGTCCCCTATCCTGAGAGAGTTCCTGGGATGTTTAAAGAAAGAACCATCCAATAGCAAACATTAGAAATACCTTAACTGAAAACCCAGACCCACATATTAATGCCAAACAAAAGAATTGCAATAGTTAGGTTGTAATTAGTTTTTTGCCTTCCAATCTCTCTCTCTGATACTCAGAATGCAAATAGTTTCTCTTCCTTTAGGGCTTCCAGGAACAAAAATACTTTTAAATGGTTTAAAGGGCTTGACATTTCAAATGTACAAGGCAACCTCAGTTTTGCTCCAAATTCAAGTACAGTGACACTAACCAGACCCTCTGAGCCATCAGGCAGACATTTGTTTGAACACCTATGGGTGATCCTATGTCAATAAAAAATTCAGTTTCTTCCTGCTGCTCTGTGGGGGTAATTTTATGAAATCTTGTAAGTGTGGGCAAAGCCTGTAGATACAGAAATTACCGAGGAAACTGATAAAAACTTATTTTTGGAAACAAGGTATGTTCCAGAAAAGCATGTTCCACTTTCATTTTGCTGCAGCTAAGACAGTATAGTGATTAAAATACAGAAACAAAAAAGCTTGAAACAGGGAAAACGTCCTGTAGTTCTGTGGTGCGAAGGCTAAATTAGAAAGCCAGTAAGAATTTAGAATTTAATTTACAAGTTTAGAAGTATTAAAGCTGTTGAAATTACTTTGTAAACATTACTAAAATTCCTTGTTTTCTCACTGAGTGAAAGCAGCAGCACTTGACTGACAGGAGACTACTTCAGCTACTGTAAATGGCAGCAAGAACCCTGCAAATCCCTGCAGCACTGAGAACTCAGGTCACTGTTTCTGCTTAGCAGAGCTGGGCAGAAGGCAGCACTGCTTTCAGTGGTCATGCGTATTCTTAGACATTAGCCCTCAAGGAACAAAGAAAGCCTCAACAAGCTATTACCTGCAGTACCTGCTTGTAGTTTGCCCTTATCGCTTTCTTATTTCAGGCCTGAAACAAAATCCTTTCATGAAACACCATTTGATTAATAGTCCTATAGACCTGTTAAGTTAAAAGCAGGTTTTAACAGAGGTTCTTAAATTCTAAAATGCCTGACAGCTCAGAACTTCAGAAGTAAATCCTTTACTTGCTTTTCTCCAAATAATGCAGAAAATTAAGACATCCCAGGGTCACACCTGCAGCAGCCCGCAAAAATCTCCTCTTTCCCCCTCCCCACCAAACAGAAACAAGAAAAAAACCCCGCCTGGTCCAAAGAAAAACACAGATTGAACCCACAGGGAAGAGGCTTTTATAGCCTGAGAAGTAGTTAGCTAACACAACTGCTCTGAACTCCTACCCACTGAATGTCGCTGGCTCTGGCCCCGCTTTACTGCTAGCAATAAAACATTTAGCCCTTCTTAATTAATTCATAATGTATTGAATTTTCAGGGTTGTGTTCTGAGGTCTTAAGATGACAACTATTCCCTTCAGCTATTGCTAGCATGCAATTCCCTTTTCTTCAGATGCACATCATTTTATACCAAATTATTTAACATCTATTGTGCAAAAGGCACGAGATGCTCTATCAGGTTCCTACTGCACAGAAGTACAGTAAACAAAATAACTTAGTTTGTCCAAAGCATTACTTCATTTTTGTTACTGTTTTCCCTAACTTTAAGAGGGAAAAAATAATTATCTAAGAAAAAGAATATCTACAACCTGTGTAACCCTCAGATAAGAGGTAAAGGTTATTTAACTTTTTTGCTTACTGAAGTCTCTGTCGGGAATCTCAATGAGAAATTAATGGCTGTCACACTGGGTCAGACCAAAGTCCCACCTAGCTCAGTACTTTTTTCCTGAGTGATCAGACCTGCAGGCTTGTGGAGGAGTGCAAGATCCTCAGCCAGCTGTACCTTTGTGCTGTGATGACTGGAACCATGTGCATTCTCATGGTGGGAGGGAATAATAGTGCCACAGTGCACAGTGACAATCTTTTTGATTTTTGCTGCTTTCAGAGACTAATACAACTGTGAGAAAACAAACTAAAGAGGCTTGATTTAGAAAAGAGGTTGAAAATGCATGGAAGAGGGCTAAATGTTTGTTTGCTTTAAGATACCTTAGTAAAATATGCTTTTTATTTGTACTTAGTAACATTTATCAGAAAAACCTTGACATAACAGATTTTAATTTCTGCCTTTGCTTGAAGTTGAAGAATGAAGAATAGTATCTTATTAAATGAAAAAGCCATCCTCATAGACTTAGGATACCAGACTCCCTTTTAGCAAAACTCAAACAGGATTAACTATATTGCAGCAACATTTCTACTACATACACCATTGGCAAAGGAACACAAAGGGTTCTCCTTCATTCATCACCCAACTTCTACCCAGAACATTCAGTTTAAGCTAAGATGTGAGCTCAAAACGCTGCTTCCATGAAGTTGCAAGTATAGTGTAACAGTTAATACTGTACTCACATTGCTACATTTGGGCTAAAATCTAGTAAGTAATCTTAGTATTAAATTTCATTTGAAATGAATGTGATAATGAGAGATGACTTTAGTCAAAGGGATCACCTACTGTGCTGTTTCAAAGTTCCTCAAATTAGCTTTACTTTCACTCAGTTCAACATCTGTTAACCTAAGCCATACAGCAGCTTGAGATGGAGTCCAGCTAACAGTTGGTTCATAATGTCTAATTATCAGTATCAGATTCATTCCAAGGAGGACTATCAGAAGACTTGGGGACTTAACTGCTTTAGTCACTTGCAATGGGGAACTTTCAGTGACTAACACCACTTCCAGAGAACAGAGGAGGGCTGAACCTCCACACTCACCACCTACAGACTTGATTTTCTCACACGCAAGCTGTGTGCTAAGTAGCCTTGCACAAAGCCGCTCACAATCTAAGGGCTTTAGAATGTGCATATTTTGGAAAACCTTTTTTTGTTTGACTGCTGGCATTTTGGTAATGATTAACACCTCTACAAGGACAAATTGTGAAAACTGGGCCCACTTTGGGGCACCAAATCTCGCCTTCAAAAAGTCTCCCCACTATTTTTTTCCCAGTCTACTCATCCTCCTCAGCAAAGACTTAATCATTTGTTTCAGAAATTCAATCTAGGCTTTGTAGTGTACCCAAGAGTATTTTTCAGTGCAGCAGGGTTGCTGATGTGATTCCTCCATCGGTGCTATGTCTAAACATGAACCAGAAAGTCATAATAAAAAACCTGCCATACTTTATACAGTTTCTTCTTAAATACGTTCCTGATATCTTTACGAAACAGCAACGATGGAAGTAGGAAATCGGAGTGCTTGAACATCACCGCCTCCAACTCTGTATCCACCCTCTGTGGATTACAGAACAGTCTTTATTTGAAATGGCGTCCTTGTGGGAGTTTCCAGCTGACACTAGAACAGGGGATTTATAACAGAAATGTCCCCGATAGCTTTCAAAGTTTCCTCCTTCAATGCTGACACAACACAGCATTCCATGTAACATAGGAAACTTACAATCTTGGTATCTTCACAGATGTGAACTGATCATTTGTATATGGTTTAAATATTCAAGATTTTTTTAGGTAAACATATATTGATGCTGGGTAAAGGCTAGAGGGAAGTTTTACCATACAGAATTAGGAAGGGCATTCTGGTATAACGTGGCAGGAGAGGAAGCATGGGAGAAGCAGCAAGAGGAACAGAGCATGAAAGAAAAAAAGGAAGATAGGATTGGAATTAAATTCTTCAAACAGATGCTAAAATCATCTTTTACACTTCCAGAACTAATCCTTGACCTCTAAGGTCTACTGTGCTACTCAAATTTCCTGTGTATGGTGAAAAAAGTGTTTCTTTTGAGTTTCTGTGCACTAAAGTCCATATGTACAACACATACTTGAAATGCAATACTGTACTGAATACAGATTTATTCACTACATTCACCTTTATCATATAGCCAAACCTTTACTGAGGTACTCAAAACTTATATATTGTTCCTGTGGTAATGTCAATCTGTGGTACCCAGTAGTCCTCTAAAAAAGATGATTCCTCCACTTGTGGAGCTTGGAATATGTGTTAACAGGCATTTCGTTGATGAAACTCAGACCCTCTCTTCTGCAAACAATTCAGTATCCATCAGCAAACTAACCTTAAATCCATGCTGTTCTCAAATAACATTGTTTGTTGGTTTTGACCACTGTGCAAAGACTAGAGTCCTACCACAAGACAACAGTTCCACAAACAGCTAAGTAATAACTTCGTTTCTTTCTTCATACCTTAATGATGTGTATTTGTAAAACTGGTTTACCAAAATCTTTTGTCTTAAGGACAAAAAAAACCCCAAACAAAAACCATGTTAAATTTGAATTCCTAACCTTCACTTTCTTGAGAGTGAATTTTTTATTAACCCTTATTTGGAAAGTAATTTTGCCTTACACTCTATTTAGGATTGTACTGGATGAACATCACCATTTCATTTATGCTTAGAGAAGGTAGTCTCATTTCAATATCGCTAGTTATTGTTTCTTAACCTCAGAAGTAGACAGCATCGATTTAAGCTTTTTCCTTTTTGGCATTAAAAAGATCATTTCAATCAGCTGAAAAGTGACACTTAACTACATTGCATCTAGAAGATGACTGAGACCTATTAGTTCAATATCCCTTAGCCCACACAC
>NW_009258219.1:888973-897773 GCF_000687185.1 Egretta garzetta
CCAGCTGAATTAAAATTGGATTCTTTCCAACTCACACAGGACTAACAACAATCATGACAGCCAAATTAAAGTTTGCTATACACTGAATAAAAACTCAAAAGTTTACACAGATTTATAGTTAGATTGTATAAAATACATACCCAGCTCATTCTCAGCCATGTTTCTCAGGTATAGCAGCAATAAAACCAATAGTTTCTCAAGTCCATGAGTGGATGCAGGCAAATGGGAACTACCTTCCAAAGTGAAAGGGGGTGAGCAGGGGGAGGAATACACAAGAACACAGCTTGACTGCATCAGGATGAAAATTATTACAAGTGATTCATGTGATAGTACCTGGAGCTACAAAACCCCTACATTCTAGTTCTACGTTCCTAGTGTACCATTTTTACACTGCCAATTTTCAGAGCAGGACAGTATTTAGTGCAAGTAATGAGAATCCTAGTAACTAGGATAAAGCACAAAGCAACAAAAACTAGAAACATTTTTGCTACTTTACCAGTGCTCTTGTATAGCATTCCTGTCAAGGTTCCAGCAGCTATGGTGTTCAGGTCATCTTCTGCACCTCGTGTTTTTTCAATGATGACTCCGAAAGCACTGTAAAGTAGAGCTGGGAAAGAAAAACATATTTAAAAAATTCAGGTTAAAACTCCCATTATCTGAGACACAAGGCTTAGAATAACCCAGGCTGGTATAACTAATATTTAGACTATGCTTCCGAAGCACAGATCTTCTGTTTATTTAAAGGGGGGATCCCCTGCCCAATCCTGTCTTTGGTGGTTTTTTTCCAGACCTATTTCTATTTTACAGATAATTTTTCTTTCTCTAGCTATAGTTTGGTTATAAAGTAGCATTCTTCATGACATCTAGCACTGCCACAAGATGTGATAAACATGCGATATAAAGCACTGACTGAAGTTTAAGCCCATTTTGCTAGTTCTTCAAATTTATTTAAAAAACTTTTGAGGTTTAACTTTGTACTGGCAGGCTTTATACTGTCTTCTGTGGATGGCGTTCACCTAAACTTAACAACACTATCTAGGTAGCAGAGAAAATTGTTGCCCACATGCAACCAAGATGAAATGCAAGTTAAGTGCAGCATTCAGATCACGTTATCAAGAGCTGGAGTACAATGGGCTACGTTTCCCTTACAGATGACTATTAGATTGCTTGGGATTTGACATTTACAGATGCTTCACCTCTGCCTGCATATGAAAACTTTGTCCCTCAGGGGCCTTTTGCTTTGGGAGACTTTGGGGACTGTCCCGGAAAGGATTAGAAAAAGAAATGCGTAGGCTTTAGTATGGATACATATATAATCTATGCATTTTGAAGAAGGGAGAAGGCACCCCCATCCTCACCCCTCATGACATAATCCTATTTTGTGCTGACGAAGACCAGTAGAGTATGTCATAATTTTCAAGTGGTAAAGACACCATGCCACTTTAATTCATCCCTTGTCCTCCAAGAATTTGAAATCTTTACTTCTGCTATAAAGCATGTAAATCCTTCATAAACAACCATATTAATGTAGATGAGCTGAACAGTAGCACCTTTCTCTGTTCAGCATAGGCAGTGGTATTTTACCTTGTCTTTGTAGCATGTAGTATTAACAACGAGGGGAAGGAAGAGCTGAATTCAACAACGTTTTTAAAAATAGTTTAACATAGATGTTGACAAAAATTGTCAGCAGTAACAAAAGGAATCTTTGAGGTAGAGAAATGCTGCAGAAGTGAAATAAGATGCAAAAATACTTCAGGTCCTTGAAAGAAGCTTCTCTGGTAGCTAGGACAAGGCAGACCTGTATCAAATCCCAAAATATCAAGTTCTGCTTAACTCTGTGACTTGGGAGGCCATATTTTATAAGAAAAATAGCAATTTGTTACTGGAATGCACAAACATTTTCTTGAGTAATCTTTCTTCAAACACAGCTGAAAAAACCTGTTAATGTGTCACTTAACCTGGAACCTTGAACTGCAGTGTGCCTGCATCTCAGTTTTCAGACATGTTTTGATTGGATTTGGAATAGAAAATGAGGGGGGAAAAAAAAAACCCAGACCCAAAAATTGCACCGTAAAACTCACTAGGCAATATGCATCTCTTATGAGAAGTCCCATTCTCACTGCAGTTCAGAATCCCATCTCTAACCATGACCTCTATATTATGCCTCAACAGCTGATTTCTGAGTTAAATGGGAAGCTAATGTACTATTTGGAAATAAGACTGAAAAAAATGTAATAAACGTAACTTAGCCTATGCTTTGATGCATTTTTCAAAATTCAAATATACATAGATTGGGTTATAACATGATGTAATCTCTGTTTTAAATATTGCTAATTTGTCTTCTATTACCACTTTGTGGGACAATGAATTCCATCATTAATCTTTGTCAAAATAATTTCATCAGTTTTGTATTTCTCCTTTCAAAGTAACTGAAAACCCTTTGCTCTTTTAAGACTTGGAGGGGGGAGAAGCCAAACAGCTTGTATTCTCTAGGGCACTAGTTATTCCGCTGACTTTTATGAAGTCATGTGAAGTTTTTCTGAGGCATCTGGTATGATTTTATTTCCTGCCCCCCTCAACCTCAGTTCACAGAATTTTCTTTCTCATACATCAGGCTTTTGATAATTTTTTTCTCTTTTTTTCTAACCTGTATTCGTTATAAGCAATGTTTAGATTTAAAGTGGGTGGTGTTGTATGTGATTTTTCTAGCTAAGCTACCACCATAAAAGGATAAATCTTTGTAGTCACTATCACATTTCTTCTACAGATAAAAATTTTGTGAACTCTTTAACTGGAAACAGACATCAGGCAGTTGCTCATATGACCACTGAATCCCTTCTTAGGTTATTAAAGTTATTTCAGAAGTATTCAATTACAAATTGTGAATTAACTGGAACTTAGGTAATGCTTACTTGTTGATATATTTTTCAGTTATTCCATAGCTAGAGTTCTTGTTTGTAATATACTAAAAATGTTGGCATTTAATTACAGGCTTTTGGCTACTTATGCTTCAAATCCTATTTTAGCCTTTAATTTCCTTTTCAATGTCTACTGAAATGCTCATGTCCCAAAGAAAAAAACCTGCCGTTCTTCCTGATGGATTTCATAATGAAGATTTAGAGAATACACTTTCCCATTAGTTACATCTTTAAACTGTTTTTCTTGCAAAATAACGAGTTTACTTACCCAGAGATCCCAGAGTGTTAGCCCATAACGCTCCTTGCCTTGTCACCATATTTAGAATTCTATAAAGGAGTTAAAAAGGTATTAAAACCTCTAGCTCTCTGTGTTTACAGTGAGGCAGTGTTTATGATAGTAGGCGTAATGTGTTTCACTATTCATTTGATTAATAAAACTGGAGTAATGAACCAAAAGCCCTTCAAAAGAAAACTGTAAGGAAAAGCACACAGCTTGGTAATACATAATCTCCTCCACCATGCATACTACAAATAGTAAGGCAGGCAATATGGAAGGCAAATATTTAGTCCTCAGGTCTTAAGAAAATCTCTCCTTTCAAGTCAAACTTGTACCTTACCGAGAATCCAATCTCTTCCCTTCAAATGACTTTCTAACCCTAGTTGATAAATGTTCCTGAGACAGAGGCTACACGTAGCTACTGAGAATGACCGATATATTTATGCTGATTTAACTGGGTAAAAAGAGCTCCAAGAAAGCTAGAGTCCAAGAGATAGAGGGACCATGTGTCAGGGAGCGTGGTGATGCTTGAACAAATAGGGTGGGTGTTAAAACCAAGTCTGAACCAAAGCATGTCAGGAAGAAAAGAGGCAATCTTTTGCACTTCCGTTTGTCAAACTTGGTATCCTGAGTATTTATGTATGCTTCCAGACTAGCACTAAAGAGGGAAAGCAAATCTTTAGTGCACTCTCAGGGAAGCACAATGCCACTTCTTCCTGGCATCAGCCGTCTCCAGAACGGTGACAACAGCAGCCAGAAGAAATGACTGATCTTTATCTCCCAGCAGTGTAACACTATCACAGGCACAGTACTGCTCTGGACAGCTGACTACCACTGGAACATAGTTTATCATTTAAAGCAATGAAAGTATCACACATTACATTCCTTCTGATTCAAGTTCATTTTCCACTACTCTTCCTGTTTGATAATTTTCATTAGGAGACACGGGCCATTACTGAATGTGGATAGGCAATGAGCTGAACAATAATGGAAAACTTCATTTTGAAACAAAAGATAAAAATCCAAGAGGCTAGGGTATTGACAATCTCCCCCTAATTACAACCCCCATTCTGTTAACTTTAGATGAATTCTGAATTGATGAGAAAATTCATTATTTTAATAACCACGATACACTATGAGATATTTGATGACAGGGGATTAACAGCAGAATTCAAATCCATAAAAATATTAATATCTGTGTACATTAAGAATTTTGAAGGAAATCTAGCTAGGCAAGTCTCTCTTCCCTGCATCTGATCAGGAAAACATGGAACGTAATACCCTGTTTCAAGGTGATGACCTTCAACAGGCCTTTTGCCTTGAAGGGCAAGGACTAACAGCAGTGTGTCCACTGACTGCCACCTGCTGGGCTTGACCCACCAAAGTTTATGCTTAACAACATGGTTTTGTCTGACTCGGCTCATTTGAATACATCAGATTTAATTCTGTTCATCTAGAACATTATGGAAGAGTCATAATTATAGTAGGGAATACTTTGGTTCTATCTTTAATACAAGAGATGGTAAAGAAGGGGATGAAGAGAAGATAAACAGTATTTTGCAAAGGAGCAGAGCCCCTATAAACTGAACTAGGAAATATTAAACTCCTCTAAAATTTCCCTTTTGCCAAAGAATTCTGGGAGAGTGAAAATGGTTTCCTCCAGTTATTTCACTCCTTTACTTTCCTATGTCTCCTTCACAGGCACCTAAGTTTTCTTACAGTTATGTCTAAACTACCAATAATTCTAGGAGAAGCAGGAAAAAAAGTGTTCCCATCTTTACTGTGTTCTTTGAAACAATCGGGTAAGGTGAAAACACGGGAATTCCATGGGTGTTCATGAACGCTGTAGTCCAGAACAACTTCCACCATTCAACACTCGCTTAGCAGCATGCACCAATGTCATCCCTAATGCAAATCCAGGCAGGCCCAGCTTCTGCATTTTAATCTCTTCCTGGGTTTGGAAAGTTTGGGAAAGAAGAGAGAACTCGCTCTCAGATAAGTCACAGCAAAAAATAGCTCAAACCAAATTGTGCTTCTTCTGGGAACACTTCAACATATAAAAACACTGTTTTGACTTTTAGGTAGATTTCTAGTAGATAACAAAGTAGTTTATTCTCAAAGATTTAAAAGTCAGAGGATATACCAATTGGCACTAAATGAAAAGCAAAAAGATTGCACTGAACATCATTATAACTAAAAACATTTCATAACTAGATGAAGACAAACACTGACTCTCATTTGTCCCCATTAAAACCACAAAAAAAAGATATATTTTTGCAGTATATTCAGATCTAACTTTGTACAAGCTGGGAGAAACAACTCTGTCACTAAGGTGTACTTTTTTTTTAAAGATTAAACACTTACTGTACATTTCTAGGTTTTGACCACGCCATATTCTGTGTCTCCTTCAAGCCAAGCCGCAAACCATTCAGCGCACCAAATGCTGCCCCTAGTTAGCATAACAGTTATTACTTTTTCAGAAGAAGAAAAAGGAACAAAAATAACAATACTAGAAGGAAATACTGAGAATGGACTCCAGTGTGTAGTCTGAAGTCAAATAGCTGTTTATGTAAGACTAGATTGCAGAACAAGCCATTTACAACCTCGTCTATTACTGTAGTACAGAGGTGTTACCTGGACAGCAGGGAAAAGTGAAAACCACAACCACCTACCTGTCATACAACATCCTCCAATGGTAAAAAAGGCCAGCTCAAATCTGCCTCGAGTTTTGTTGGCTCCTGTGGGCAAGATAAACTCATCTGTATCCTGAGGGAAAACAAAACACACACCTTTGTATTTTCCAAGTGTATCTGCTTCAAAACGTAGACCACATTAAAATTATTTATTTAATCCATACAATAACCTAAAGAAAAAACAGATACAACCAGTGTTTCTGGAAAACTGTTGTCTATAGTAGCAGAGAGATGGAACATACTAAGTGTATAATTATTTAATAACAATGAAAAAAGACTTTAAAAATATAAACTGAGAGCTTTTTTTTCCTAGCTGTCCTAACTTTTTATACATTACATCATACAGCCAAGGAACATAATATTGTGTGGATTGTTGGTTTGGTTTTTTTGCTTTAATAACTATTTGCTTAATTACTTATTATATCTTGCAGCAGGCAATACAAGACTCACTGACCTCTAAAAACCTTCCTGTTGTCTGATTATGTAGCACTGTTTCCTCACTGAGCAACCTATGTTGATGCAGTAATGCGTTAAGGTTTCCCACTACTCTGACACTAAACTGCCCCTGTACTGAAACAAGTATTTCCTTGCGCTGAAATAAGCGACCTATTTTGAAGACATGAAAAAAGCAAGGAATATATTGAAAACTACGGATGATCAGGCATGAAATATGCAAGGCTGGTAGTTTTTTACTTGTGCATCTTTCTCCTGCAGGGACAGGCTTGTGTTCTTGTCAATCAGATTGGTCTAAAAAGCTAGAGAAATGGGCTGATAACTAGCATGTGTGTAGAGATAAGGTGGGCCAAAGCACTTTTTCAATATGAGACACTGACAAGAAGCACACGCGTTGATAAGGTGCTAAAGCAGTAAGATCTCTTTTTATGCTTCTGTGCTTTCCAGTCATACTATTATTCACCCCCCCATTTAACTGATATATGACTGCAACAACTATAGGCTCAAGTAATTGTATTCCAAAGGGTGTTCTTAGTCCATACTTGGCACTAAATGTGGATGGCAATACAGAAAAAACAATACTTTTATCAATAAACTGAACGTACAATATGCTTTCTGTCTTCCCTGTAACGAGATATTTGGAGAAATTCAGTGCATACACTAGGTAGCAGTTTCTTACAGTTTTCACTATTGTCCAAAAAGTCAAGATGAAGCAATCACTGTCTGTATGTAACCTTTATGTTTCTATAGAGACAATAACCTAGGAAGCCCATCCTCTAGGTCTGTGACAAAGGCTGGCATGCTATTTTATAATGGATACCTGCTGAAGGTAAGAAAAACATTGCAGAAAACACATTGGTTTGTGCCTGCATTAATGGACTAACAAAGAAAGCGGGTTTTAAAGTCATGAGTTTTGCTGTAGTGTTTGTTATTATGGGAAGGCCAGGATCAAAATGTAAGATTCTCAACAATAAGGCTGACTTTCTCTCTGCATTCTGAAAGCAAATGGATGGTCTTTAAATACAGGAGACCCTCACCCCTCCACATACACCTTCACAGACAAACCAATTTTAAAGGCTTGTATTTTAAAAGTTTAAAAGTTCTTGTATTTTAAAATATTAGGTATGTCTTTTTCCTTGACTTTTTAGAATCACAGAACGGTTAAGGTTGCTAGAGAATCCACTTCAACCAGAGGCACATCCCCTCTTTTCTACTATTACAGGAATGTTAAGTTGTAATCTTGACTACAACAGCTTCCAGTGAGAGAGATATAAAAAACAGCCCCCTGAGCTGCATTCAGAGCTTTCCACTTACAAAAGAAGCAGTGACCCAGTGTACCATGAAACAAAAGGCACACAGATTAGCAGATACAACTGTTGACCTTCAGTGCTACTTCTGCAAAATTTACGTTCTCAGATAATATAAGCCCTATATATGTAAATATATAGAAAATACTAATTAAATAAAATCATTAAGACATGCATCCTTATTGGATTAGCTTAAACCTTTTCAGCTATAGTTAATATTGCCGAGAAAGGAAAACAGTATAGGATTTTAAATTATTTTATTTTCTTTATGGTGGCCTACAGGTCATCATGTGATGTTGATGAATATTAAGGTGTGTAAGTACAATAGCTACATTATTCTGTAGAATAAAATGGAAAGCTCTACTTCATGATGGTGTCCCTTCAGCTGGGAAATGACATAAGGAAAGTGGTGTGAACCTTGCTGCTGTGATGACAGCACATATGGTGACAAAGCCTGCATCAGGCCTAGGGTTTGGCTGAACACCTCTGAACTGATCGAATGCATCACCACACAGAAAACTCATCCATCACAACAGTGGAGAGCTTCTGGCTGCTCTTACTGATTGTAAGGGCTCAGTGGAGGGTGTGACAGGTAAGGGCTCAGTGGAGGGTGTGACAAATGCTAGAACTTGTGCAAGGGTGTGCTGGGGCTGTATGCCTCAGAGTAGGGAGGGAGTCCTCTTTTCACTAGTGGCAGGCTTATATTGACACGTCTGTCTTATCCTCTATATTAAAACTGGTTTTCTTTTAGATGCCATGGCACTGCAAGCTTTTATCAGGAGCAAGACTGAAAAAAAAAATTCCTTTCAACTCCCAGTACGCACTGCACAGCACTGCAGGATTTTTGAGGTCTTCGCATACGACCACACAATCGAACCCAGTTCAACCCGATGAAAACAAGCCGCCGTCTCACCTGTACTAGATACCTGGGGTCCAAGTTTAAATACGGCGACAAAGGGCTCATTCCAGTTACTGAAAGGAAAAAAGCAGAATACTTTAACACCGATTTCCTTAGTAACGATTTCTCATCCGGTAAGTTCCGAGGGGGCAGGCCTCGCGCGCGCAAGCAGTGAAAATTCTGCCGTCGCGTTGCACAACCGACCGAAAGCCGACGCCGACCGACAGCCCCCGCAGCCGGGAAGCGCCACGGGC
>NW_009258219.1:899086-899556 GCF_000687185.1 Egretta garzetta
TGCTGTGCTTCTCCTCGCGTGGTGCGCTGGAGGGAGGGCGGCGTTCGGTGGCGAGGGGCCGCTTGGGCCGGTGCGCGTAGCCTCCCCGGAGCTGGCCTTCGGTGCCGGGCTTGAATCGTCTCTAACTTCGCTTCCCGGAGGCAGCGTGCTCCGTGGAGCCGAGCACTGTGGGGCAGCGCACGTTGCTTTCCTTTGGAGATGGCTTTGAGTACAGGATCGTTATCCTGGCTTTGTGCCCGATTCTTTACAAACTTTAAGTAATAGTGCAACCATCTAAGTGAGGTGTGAGAGGCTAAAGGTAGCCTGGTTTGCATGTGAAAGGACAAATACTTGCTGCAAGAGAAATGACGTTCAGCGAGGACTTGTGCCAGGCTATCACGGCAGGGAGAGCTCAGTGCAATGACAGGAACCCACATGGGCATGTGGCTGTGGGCCCAGAGCGCTGCTGGTCGGGGGGGGTGGTGCCCGCC
>NW_009258219.1:899610-929590 GCF_000687185.1 Egretta garzetta
TTGAAAAAGTTCCCACGTGGCTTTCTTAAGTTATTTTTATTTGAAGCTAATGCTGTCAAAATAAAATTTTAATGCACCATAAAGTACCTGTTTCAGGAATAGGAAGGAATGTAGGGAAGGAGAAAAAATCCAAACAGACTTGCTATGGTCTTTGGTTGATAAGTTAAACCTCAGTAACTAAGAGGCAACTTTGAGTAGATAATAGTATGAAGTTACATGTGTGCCCTCCTGCAGAGTGATGAATAAGAATCTTCTAACAAATCAGTTTTCCTCAATGGTAGATGCTGAGGAATGGTTTGGTTTATGGCAATGATTTGGGGAATCTTGAATAGAAATTTAGAGACCACTTTAAAAAAAATTCCACCAAAGTCTGGTTTCGTGTTTGTACTGAATGTAAGCATATGCTGTCTTTTTGTTGCCTCCTATGTTTTTATGACCTTATCTGTAGCAAAAAGAGATGTTAGTAGTATTAAAGAAAAATGATATGTGATATGTTACAAACGCACGCAGCATGGGAAACAAACAAGAGTTATGTTGTTTATAGGGATTAAATGGCTAGTCAGATATGAAAGTTCAGAACAAAGCCATTTTGTTCTGTTCTGCTGCTATAATTTCTATTTATTGTGCTAATGATTCCTTCCTCAATGCAAGTTTATACCTCAAGAGGTAGTCAGCTGCCTTTGAAGAGGTTTATTCATCCCATGTTTTAACATGTCTCTTTGGGTTTTTTTTCCTGGCTGCTTCTTTCCCCGTTCCTGTAGGCAATTTAGGTAAACGCTTCAAATATAAGAAGGTGAAATTTGGCAAACAGAATGACTAATATACTTCAGCTTTAGTGCATCTTTAGTAATAAAAATATTTTAGTTCATAAAATCCATCAAACAGTTATTTTTGTCCAAGTAGGGTGAAGCTGAGCATTTGTTGAAAAATCGACTTGGCTGAGTGTGGCGCGGGTATCTTTGTGCTTGTAATCTACATACAGCTTGGCATCGCTCCCTGGTGACCTGGTCACATGGGGGCAATATTGCATTATCACTTGTGCTGTTTCAGAAGACTTAAAATGATTTAAACATTTTCTGGAGATTATTTTTTTCATTCTAGAAATTCTGTACTTTTGATGAGGATATTTGATAACCAGATGTGGAAAAGCATTCAAGGCCTCAAATGTTAGGGAAAGCTTTTATGAAACAATGTCTCTTAAGTTACCTGTGGCCTAAGCTACCTGTGCTACAAGTTACACAACCTCCATTTACAGTAAAATGCTGGGTCTTTTCTGTAGTGACTATTAATCAGCATAGCCAGATCTGCAGTGCTGGTTTTTAAGTTCTGCAAAACTACTGGTGCGATAGGGGAACTACAAATTTTACTTACCCATTTGAAAGCAGTGAGTAAACACCTCTCACAGTCAGCAGTGCCAGCTAGGTAACTTCCCTTGGCAAATGGAAAGAAAGGGAGCTGAAGCTAGTTGCCAAATTTTCAGAATTGCCTTTAAATGACAACAATAAATCAAAACTAAATAACCCTTCTTATACTAATGAAGATTACTTTCCAGTTGTGAAATAACTGCTTTGAGTTTTTTCTCCCTGTTCCCCACCAAGTGTCTATGTAATTAGTTCATGGGCTGCTGTTTCTGTTGAAAGCTTGTCTGAACTGCAACATCACAGAGACTGATCACGTTTACTGGAGCTGTGTTGCTGGTAGTAAATCTGAAAAAAATGTCCCCTTTGCATTTGTTGCTGTTTAGGGGAGTAAGCATTAATAGGCTTTACAAATTGTTTATGGATGGAGGGGAAAAGAAAAAGTCCTTTTCTCAGCACTTGTCACTTCTAATGTGTACAATCTTTATATTAATCATCAGTATGCCATAGTATGCTATATGTAAATAAGGTTCTCAGCTGGGTCTTCTAAGATGCCTGGTTGGTTGTTTGTTTGTTTTAAGCTATGTCATGTTGCCTCTTGGTTCCAAAATTCAGCAGAAATCTTTCAGGACTCACTGTGGTGGTGGTGGTGGTAATTAACGGTGATAATGAGAGCAGTAAAGTTCAAGTTGCTTTTTTTTTTTTTTTTTTTTTTTTTTTTTTTTTTTTTTTTTTAATCTAGAGATTCACTGTATGTTTTAAACCATATTAAAAAAAAAAAAAGTTGGATAAAAAAAAAATCTACACACACCAAGCCTGGCATTTGTAAAGATTGCTACAGAAGCCACAGCTGCTGACTGATACTAATTAAATATTGCATCACATGTAGTTTTAATAGTGTTAGTGTCTGGATGCTCCCTATAGTAGAGATGATAATGAAGACTTAATTGAGGCATTTTTATCTCTATCCAGTACAAGTTATCTTATTCATATGCAATCATGTTGCAGTTTTATTGTGTTTCATGTAATAACATAGTGAACTGTCGTTTTTCAGTTTGTAAACAGCGGACAATTACCACTTGGTTGGAGAATAAAGGACCCAAGACAACTGAGTCCAAAAGGTAAAATGCACAGCATACCTATTCCAAGGTTGCGTTTTTCGAGTGGGCCTGTGGGCAACTCAAAGTGCAGGTTGCCAGTACAGCTAGCTACTGGGAAAAAAGGCAACTCCCTTTCTGCTGCTTTCCTTACCTTGGTGCATCCTCTTGGGTATAACTAACTGACAGACTTTCACACCCAAAAGCTAACTAGTCCCTCACCCCTCCCCTCTAACTCCCCAAACCCAAACTTTTTTGCTGACTTATCTTCCTGATGTACCTCACTGTTGAGGTGAATAAATACTGCTGCTGCAAAGAAAAATAACAATTGTTTTAATGTGTCTTTTAATTTTTATTATCAGCTCTAAATATATTTTACTCTTATGCTTTTGTATTGTGAGTTTTTTATTTTTTTTTTTGTCTAAGTCATGGGCTGCTTATAAAACTAAGGAAATACTAGAATGTTTTTGAGATTACGGGCTACTGTGTCCTGCTCTTCTGAAAGATTAATTTGTAGCTCTGAGGGAATGGCTACAAACCCATTGATTTCCTTGCTGACTGTATTTAACTGATTAAAATGAAAGTTAAGGAGGACTTTATCACGACTGCTAACTTTTTTCATCTGGAGAAAATAAGTAAATAATAGCTTAATACTGTTTAAATTTGAGAGTAAGGATAATGAATTGGTGGAATAGATTTCTAAGGTAAGCAACTGATTCATCATCCTTTGGAGCCTTTAAATGGAAATAGGTTGTTACTGAGCTATGTTACCCAGTGCACTAAAACTTGTTGATCCTGGTAGTGCTCGCTTGCAGAGTATAATGGGTAAAATTCTGTAGTTTCTATTGTATGTTTATAATCATTCCTTTAAAAATTTATATATATATAAACACACAGAAACTTCATTTGGAGATAAGACATTAAATTCCCTTATTTCTCTTCCACAGCTTACACAGCAAAATTAATAACAATACTGAAGCAAATCCCAAGATGACTTCCATTAAAAAAGATAACTTTTGTGAGCATGATGTGAAAAAGCTAGAGAATATTTGTCAGCAAAATTATTCAAAAATATCTGTGGAAGTTGGTGCAAAGCATGTAAATTTGCCTCAGACAGGGAGCATGTATAACTGGGAGGCTGAGGACAAAGATCCAGTCTTAGACACAGAGCCTGTGAAGGGGACACAGTCTGGAGACCTCTTTAAAAATGCCAACATCGATCAGATGCACAAAACTGGCAAGCAGACTCAGAGAGCCTGTGAAGAAAGCAGTGACAATTGGACTCAGAGGAAATTATCATCAGACCGGTCTTTGAAAATGGGAAATACAAAGCTTTCTTCAAAAGACACCGAGACAGATGGACAAGTGGCTTCTTGCAATTCACAGAAGCTGAAGAGTTGCAATTCTGTCTGTTTAACAGGTGAACAGGAAGAAGGGGATGTAGTTCCGGAAAGCCCACTTTCAGATGCTGGCTGTGATGCTTGTGTATCTGATCTTGGAGGTCCTGGGAAACTGAGCAAGTGTCAGAGCAGTTCAGGGGAGTCACCTGCGTTTGAGAAAGAAAGTGAACCAGAGTCACCAATGGATGTAGATAATTCCAAAAATAGCTGTCATGGGTCAGAGGCTGATGAAGAAACAAGTCCGTTTCTTGATGAGCGAGAGGAGATTAATATGTCAAAATCCGTAAACAAATCTTTTAGAATTCAATATGGGGATGCTGAACTGGAGTCAAGAAAGTCACGTTTTTCTGCCAAGGTCTCTGGAAGCTTTGAGGAAATAGATAATTCTGTTAAAGAGGGCGGTCTGCCTACAAAATCACCTGGGATCTCTCCTGCTCCATCATCAGAATGTAAAGGTGCAAAACAGGGTGTGAAGAGAGACTCCAAAATCACCTCTCACTTCATGAGGATACCTAAGATCGATGAGAAAAGGTAGCGTTCTGTCTGTCTCTTCATCTGTTTTTTCACACTCTAGAATTTCCTTTTTGGTGATAACACTTTGGAGGCTGGATTGTATAAAGAGTTTTGCAAAATCTGTGTTAAGACACAAAGACAACTTTGATGTAAGCTTGAAGTAACTTATTTTTAATGGGACTACTTGTGGTTTTTTTGAAGGATATGTTTGTCCAGTGCAATTTTTTACATTAAAATTAAAGACATGGTAGGAAGTTGATTTTCTTTATCAAAGTGATTTAAGACCATGGGATTTTTAATGCTTGAGACTGAATGGTGGTACAGGAATGCTTTATGGAGTGTAGCTCTAGCATTCTGATTTCCTTCAGAATACTTGAGGAAACTGATGTGGTTTTAGTTTCATCTGTCAAAAATACTGAATCTATTTTGTTGAATATTTGATTGAAATAGACATGAAAAATTCCACTTGTGAAAGCGGTTGTAGAAATGTGTGTGAGTGGGGTTTTTTTGGTTTCGTTCATAATCTGGGAGAAGGACTGGTGGCTACACACTACAGCAATGGAAATGGAAGCCCTGAGCATGACCCAGGATGCCGTATGCTAAATGCTGCCTAAGGACAAATGGATAATCTCTGCTCTGAAGAGCTTAGATTTCAGTGGGAGCTGAGGAAGTGAATAAACAGCAAAGGAGTAAGCAGAAACAAGAGGACTCTGTGTGTTGGTGTAATAAGCAGTTATTTCTGTAGACTCAAGTCATTAAAGTAGGGCAAGAAAGTAGTTCTGCACATCTTTACTGGGAGGCCCTTTCTGGTTGTGGGGAGCAGCACAAACCGTGCCTTTCAATGAAATGAAGAAGAGGGTGATGGAGGGAGGCTAACTAGCAGCAGGGGTGCATTTGAGAAATCTTAAGAGATGCGTAGGCTGAGAGTGGATTTGGAAAACAAAAAAAGGTAGTACTTAGGAAAAATGGATGGAGGAAGAATTTGATAAAAGTAGTATGGAGAAGGTGGTCATAAAGTTTAAAATGGTGGGTTTAGGAAGTACTCTCTTCATTAATGCAAATGAATTGCTGTTGTAGCAAAGCATCAGAGGTTGAGGCTTGTGTTTGATGGTGCTAGAGCATCATGTGTTATAATAAATCTGTGTTTGAGAAGGGAAACTCATGCAAAGGTTTTGCTGTGTGGATAGATGGGAATCCTAGCAGTGCTTTACAGAATAATTAGTAAGGTAGAGTATGAGGCTCGAGAGATTTTTTTTTTATTTTATTTTATTTTTTTTTTCTCCTTTTTGGGGCCTAAACAAGATGATACAAAGGTTATAAACCTCAGTGCCAGGCAAAACAGTGGTGTTGTATATAGTGCTTCAGAGGGCAATTAGAAAATCTTATAAGTTTTCTTCCTGGTTTTTGTTAGACCAGGTCAATAGCAGATAATGGAGCAGCTCAGATCTTAACTTGCGGATAAAGAAGCAGTAGTGTATCAGACAGGTTTCAGTCATCAGCAGTGCTGTGCTGGAATTACCCTCCGGCTCTCAGATGAGCACAGTGGGCCTATAGCCAGCATCACGCCGATGTGGCTACAGCGTTTGCCTGTGATCGGCCAGGCTGACGGTGCTGTCTGCACCTGAAGGTACTGGCATATGCACAGATGCAGCGAACGGGTTGCACAACATCTTCATCCAAGGGTGGAGTAAGTTCGCTAAGGGGAATTTAAAGGTCTAAACAGTACCTCAAAGCATAGGCTTTTAACTTGATTTGCATTTAATTCTGAACTTTCTCTTGCATGAGAAACCTCTGGTATGTTACATCAAACATGCAGCAGGTTCGGATTTTTCTTCCCCAGAATTTCTCAGATCCATGCACATACCTCTGATCATTAAAGAGGATTAGTTCATCTTCTCTTGAATGTATTTGAATTTTGCAAGTGTTTTTTGGATTACTTTTAAATTTCTACTTCTATTGCAAGTATTGTATGCCTGGCATGAAAAATACAACCCTAGTGAGAAAGGGTGATTAAGAAGTTTATAATTTTTTTTTTCCAGTTTGAAGAAGGAATATGTGCATCTGTGCATGCACACGTGTTTGTTTTCTAACAGTTGAGAAGGGGCTGTAGAGGGTATCCTGAAAAATGAGACTGTCTCCTGTCTCTGGGTAAACAGATCCTGTTGGGCAAGAGCATGACTCTGCAGAGGAGAACCCTGCCTTGCTAATATATTGCAGTTCTGTGGAAGTGTTCGTAAGCTTGTAGAGAAGAGTGTTTTGGTAGACATCATGTCCTTGTGTGTGATGGGGAGGAGGAGGAGGTGGTTGGTGGTGTGGGTTTTCCCCAAATAAAGCTTTGGCCTGGGGCCAAAGGTTAGCAAATAAGCTGAATCGGTTGTAAATGTAATGCTGGAGTGGAAGTTTGTGTATTTGCCTACCAGGTTTTTCAGTGGAAATAAAATGTTTCAACCTATTCTATTTTAACAGCAGAAAAGAAAAATGTGAATTCAAACCCCGGAGGCCAGGAAGGAAGATTCCTAAGTATACGCCACCTCCTCTTCCAACTAATAAGAAATGGTTTGGGACACCAATTGAAGAGATGAGAAGAATGCCTATGTGTGGGGCCCGTCTTCCTCATCTGCGACCCTCAGCCAGTCATACAGTAACCGTCAGAGTACGATAATTCAGTGTATTACCTGAAATCAAATTTCTTACTGAATCGTTCAATAATATGAAATGCCAAATGTTAGTCTTAAAGTATTAGCAGGTTGTGGAAATCCTTCTTTGCTGTTCCTTGGGAGCAGACTGGGGCAACTGATTTTCCTGAAAATTGACTTTTCTGATGCACAAAATTAGGGTATTAAGATCCAAAAGAAATGTAATTATAGTTTTACTGCCTCTGGCTTCTTAGGGACAAGTATTTTTCTTTTGCATAGGGATGTGTGTGTACTTCCTTGTCTGAGTAGTAAACTGTGGGAATTTAAATATGTCTGCCAGTAAAATTTGTACTTCAGCATTTTCATGTTACATTTTCATTTTAATATGATTCTGTTTTGGGTTCAAGATATATAAAAGGCTCAGATATTTAAGATCTAAAACCCACAAAGAATGAAGAGGAGTTTCTAGCAATTTTACCACTGCATTTTAGATCAAATCTGATATAGTTGCCTTTAATCCTTTGGCGTGGTATGCAGTCAAATTATTGTTGAAATAAAACAAGTGACCAGAAATCTCTAGGGTCATGGATAAATCACAAACAAAAGAAAAGCACATAAAGTTTAAATGCAAGTTTTGAGAGAATCTGTGCTGCCAGAAATCCGTATAGCAGATTAAGTCTTTAAGAACATTGTGTTAGTTATTTTTACATTTCTGATATTCTGTGAAGTAAACTTGAAATATTGCTATATCTATAATGATTTCTCATCCTCTTCAGTGTTAGGTTAAAAAAAAAGTTATTTCTGCACATGACTATGTTTAGCTTGGAAACTACATTTTTCAAAATATTTGTATGAAACTATGTAGATACTTAAACTCATAAATGAGGAAGTATTTGGCTGATAATTACATGTATTACCTTTATTTCAGCATGTTATAAGAGGTCAAATGATAAGGTGTTCTTTTCACCAAGCTTAACATAAGAGTAACAGGGTAACATGGATTTTTTTTATTTTTTTTTTTAATCTGAGTATCTATCATGTGGTCAATTTGTAGCTTTCCCCTTTCTAAAAAGGGTGGCTGTAGATAAGAGCTTTTTTAAGCTGTTTTTGCTTACTTTTTATTTCTTCCATTTAAAAACTTGAAAGTAGAGTCTGACCTTTTTCCCGCCCTCCTTCTGTGTTGCAGGTAGATCTTCTGAGGGAAGGAGAGGTCCCTAAGCCTTTTCCAACTCACTACAAAGACTTGTGGGACAACAAACATGTTAAAATGCCCTGTTCAGAACAAAATTTATACCCTGTAGAGGATGAGGTAAGATAAAGTATTTACAGTTGTGTAATCAAATAAGTTTGTTTACATATAGATGAGTTTTCGGTGTACTGCATTTGCTGAGTTAGCAAACTGAGTGTATGGAATTGGAAAATGAAATAGATGAACATACCTGGTCTGAAAAGCTGGAATCTGGGTCGTGATGCATCAAACAGAGCAGAAGATTTTTTTTTTTGGTAGTAATTATTTTATCTAGCCATTGATCTGATGGTGTATATATTTCTGTACTTAGGGAGTATAAGCTTATGCTTCATATATAAGTTATCTATTTGTTATATATTTTATGTTTTTGGGAAGCAATTTGGGATGCCAACAGATGTAAGTGAATTTATAACCATATTCGGAATATTCTGTCAGGTATTGCTGATAGATTGAGGTCTATCTGCCTGCTGTTTTGCTAAAACAATAGCGGAGAGATTAGAGTTGGCCTTGCATGGTTTATTGATCCAGTATTTCTTGTCACTGCTCGAGGCTTACTTAAACATACCCACTGAAATACTTTAGGCTGTGGTGAGTAAAACGAGCAGGTGTGTCCTGTAGTGAAGGCTGTATAATGATTATTGATACTTGAACACAATTTTTATAGCCACTAGGAAATACTCTCCATATTTTTATCAATTTTACAGATATAGTATAAAATGAGTTTAACTGATGTTTTGGAGATAAAGTGTTCATAAGATCTTTGTTGCCAGTTGAGCAAGATTGAGTTGTCTCTGTCCTTGTGCTAGTCTCGTAAGAAATATTATTGCTTGCAATGGCCACTAAGACTTTCTGTTGAGGGAAAAGTATCACAGGATGTCTTAAAATTGGGTTCGCCAAGAGTCAGCCATAGCAATATGCTTTTATAATCTGTGCCCTTATTGTTCTTAATACTGCATTTTTATAAAGTTGGTTCGGTTCATATATTTTAGTTGTGGATTTTATCTACAAAATCCACTTTCTTCACAAGGAATGTACTGAACATTTTTTGTCCTTCTTGAGATGGCATGAGGAAGAGGGCTGCAGATGTGAAAAAGAGCTCTTTATGAATTTTGTGAATGCTTCAACTAAAAAGAAACTCTTAAGGAAGTAAAATATAGTGGGCTGGAAGTTGCAGAAGTACTTTACAGTTACTCAAAATATGTGCTTTGTTTTTAAAGAACTTCACAGATAAAGCAAACTTTCTTTAAAAACAAATGTGGCAAGGAAGACGTTTATTAGTAAACATGTCTTTCTGTTTTGAATAACTTACTCTAACTTTGTTTTGGGCTCTTGTTTTAAAGAATGGAGATAGAACTGCTGGAAGTCGATGGGAACTAATCCAAACTGCCTTACTTAACAAATTTACTTGCTCGCATGATTTGAAGGTAAGCTTGTTGATTTGAAATCAAGTCCGTATATATATGTACATATGTTCAGGCTCTCTGTGTACTGTTAGTGATTCTGGCTCAGTCCTATTTGCTTAATCACTTATGAAAATAAATTTTAAAAAATCTATGCTGTTCAAGGGATTCCCTAAGAGTCTTAATAAATAATTATGTATTATTAGAATGAATTGTCTTTTTTAAGTCTACATAAAACCGTGTTGGTCCAGTGGTACCTACTTCCTTGTGGTACATGTAGCTTGTAGGCTTTTTCTACAACCAGCTGGTAGGGCGATGCACAGGTGAGAGCTTGAAACTGTAACAGTTCACACCAGTATACACCACTAAAACAATTCAAGCTGCTGAAAGAAACCTGTACATTTTAGGGACTAATGCTCTCTTGATAACTCTTACAGTTCTCATTGACTTTTAATGAATTGTGATTATATTTCTTGTAAAGAATAATGGAATTTAGATTATACCTGAAAGGCAGGGAAAGGAGGAGAATGCAAAAACTACAGATAAACTATAAACAAATAAATAGTGCTCTCCTGGCAACTAAGGAAACATCCCTTGATAATCCTATTTTATTTGGTATTTTTTCTTGAGAATTTTTTAAGGGTGGTGGTTGTTGTAAAGGCCCTATTGTCATGATTCTGGTCCTTTAAGTTTGTAAACTGGTAAAACTTCTGCTAATATTTCTGAGGGACACTTTTTTCATATTTTTGAAGAGAGCAAGCACTGGGTGGGGAATGTTTGCTGTGTGTTGTAGGGAGATCCAGGTGTGCCTTATCTTATTTTCTGCTAGGAGGAAAAACCTGTAGACAAAAGCTTATTCAATGCTTAAACCTAAAATACAGGATTCGAGTCACACCATATTAATACGGCTTTATGGATTTTGGTAGGCTCTGTGACAGGTTTTAGCCACTAGATGGTACTGCTGCTTCAAAAAGGAGTTTCATGAACTCGTTTTTCTTGTGTTAGTAAGTATCTCTGAGGTTTATTTTGTTGTGCTCTTCTTACTGACTTCTGTGAGAAGGTAAACTAAGTTGATTTAACATAGCAAGAAAAGTAAAATATAAGTGACTACTTTGCCTATATATATATATATATATCAGTGTTTTGGCTTTATTTCCCTTTTCAAAAGGAAAAGTATTGCAATCATCATCTATGAGGATGGTTATTTGTCTGCTAACTTCAGGTGAAATGATGATTTTACTTTATAAACTGGATTCATTTTAAATCTTAAAGTGGGTAATTTGGGTGCTTCAGTAACAACTGAGGTTACTGAAGGTAAGGTGAAAAATGCCTTTTCTTTGGTTTGTGATAACCAGATTTAGTAATAAATCGTGTTAATATTTCCACTGTAATTTTTTAAGAAGCATTGCTCTCTTTTTTCCTTTTTTAAACAACTTTAATGTAATATTACAGTGGTGTTTGTATGGACTGTGCTTTGCTGGTCTAGCAGTAAAATTTTGTTCTATGCTGAGATGATGAATTTAAAATGTAGAGCCTTTGAAAGATTGGGGTGAGTTTTATGACTTCATGTTACCTTCCTGGAAGAGGATGGAAAAGAAAACTGCATAGTTGATGGCAAATGCAAGTTGGA
Source organism: Egretta garzetta (assembly GCF_000687185.1). Classification (NCBI taxonomy): domain Eukaryota; kingdom Metazoa; phylum Chordata; class Aves; order Pelecaniformes; family Ardeidae; genus Egretta; species Egretta garzetta. Next base: position 910,894 of record NW_009258219.1, read on the forward strand.
CTGTTATTAATGTACATCCTGACTGATGTTCAGAAACTATGCTAATTAAAGTAGCATGGGAGATTAAATGAGATGCAGTAGAAACTGTATTTTTCTTCCACCAACTCAGAAGTGCTTTTAAAACGTGTGCTTATTTTCTTGGCAGGGGCTTGCTAAGCTGTATTAAGGTTCAGTGGAAACTAAATTTGGTTTGAAGTTAATTTTGTTAGTTATGTATGTTTAAAATAGATGTCTGCTTAATTCATGTGATCAGAGGAACTGTTCTTTCTCTTGCCTATTTCCATTCCTTATAGGGACTACTATTTTACAGAATGAGTTTTGTTTTGCATACAACACGGTATTGTTATTACTGACAGAAGGTACCTATAAAAATACTGGTGGTATCATATTTGCTAGCCATGGGAGCTACTGTATTCGCCCATCTTTCCAATTTAGAGCTCCCTCCTCTCATCTGTGGCGTCTGTTTTTCAGGCTGGATGGTAGAGGCTGTGAACATTTGCCACCTTTGCTCCTGTTGACTCTTGTACTAACTGAAATTAGCTTGGCCTGTTCAACTGTTTAATCTTGTGTTATTAAATAATACATATTTAAATTATTAGAATGCTTTAAAGTACAAGCAAACTATTTGTTTAATACTCTGACTCAGGAATGTACCTGATTTGCATCGTATTGTTACAAATGCAGTTGAGCTTGTCCTCATGTGTTCGTATCATGCATCTTGGAGTTCAAAAAACTGTGATTAGATTCAGAGATCATCAGCCAGGGAGAGCAAGTTACATCAGCTGTCTCCAGAGAAGAGAGGAACAATAGGGAAATAACTATGTATTGGGCATCAGTCTTTCACTGAGGGTGAAAAGGCAATTTCTGCCAACTGGGAATGATGATTTATTTGTGAGGTTCCCAGATGAAGGGAGGAGAGCTGTTTCAAAACATGGATTTTAGACCAAGGTGAAGAGTGTGCAGCAGTATATTAAATAAGGAACAGTAAAATACTATAAGACAGTGTCTCCTTGTAGACCACGGGAGCAAAATTTTACCCTGGCTTGCTTTATTGAATATATTGAGTTTAGCGAATAGAACATGTGGAAGGGATATATCTTGTAGAGAAATGTTTAAATCTTTTCTGTTATTAAGGGATGTGTGAATTCCTTCAAATTCTGTAACTTAACAAGGCATCTGCTTTCAAAGACTATTTGCAGTCTGCTTAAGTGAGCAGCTAGTGAGTGAAAAGTTGAGATCCTCTGTGGAAATGACCTAAATATACACCATTGGCTTGTGTATTTTCTTGTTTATCTTCTGGGTTTGAGGGAACAAGGGAACTGTTTCAGGTGACATTTGCTCAGCAGCAGTTGAGAGGGTTGGTTGAAGGGAAAGGTAGCTTGAGTGGTCAGTCCAAAGGGAGGGGCAGCAGCTCAACAGAGGGAGAAATAGTCACAAATATATATTAAGAGAAAAAGATTAAAACGGTCTATGATTCTCAAATATCTGTTTATATGCTTGGGCACTATTGACTTCCAATACATTCTTAACCAAGAATTCTGTGGTCTGATTTAGGAGAGAGCTGGGTCCACAGATCTAATGGTGTCTGTTTTAGTGATTCATTTAGGGCCACTGTATTCAGATATTACTTCAGTAGATCTGTGCTTGGTAAATTATAAAGTACCATTTGTTATTTTGTAATCTGATCCTGGATACAGCTCATCTTATCTATTAATCTGTTAAATGCTTTGATATCAGTCTTACATTGTGTTTCCTGTTTTAGGTAGTTTCCTTCCAAGTTACACGGTCAAAATATGCATTATTTTTAAATCCTACTTGTAAAATTTAAATCAATTCCCTTGTAATAAAAATAATTACCAGTTTCATAGACTTCAGTTTATTTTTCTTTTAAGATTAAAACACTTTCAGCTTCCTTAACTAATGGGAAATAAATATCATGTACCTGAGCCAGGATTTTTTTTCCAAAACAACATACCTTGACATGTACAGGCTGACCGGTTTTACAGCTTGTCCAAAACATTGTCAGAAGAGGGAGCCCTCGCGCTATTTTTCCAAGGATTCTCTTGGATGCCAGTTAATGTGTGGAAGTAAAATTCCTATTTGTACAGTGAAGTAGATTTGGGAGCTTGGGGTTTTATTGTTTCTTTGAAAAAGTTCATAGCACCCATCAGTAATGTACGTAAAGCTCTCGGTAGCTTATTTGCTTCAGACGTCTGACAGTTTTGTTATCCTCTATAGAATTTCCACACTGTTGTATTGATTTGTTTTGCCATCTGTTTGTTAATATTGGCAAACAGGCTTAGGATTTATTCAAGTTATTACTTAGTGGATGAAAATTATTAGTCCTAACATTTGTCTTCTTACTTGCAAAATTATTGTCACTTTGAAGTCATCCTTGCATCTGTTTTCCCAGAATTTACCTAGAAGCCAGACAGGAAAGAGTAAGCAACAAGCAGAAAAGGAAATGTAAGGCAACTGCTGTGGATGGAGCTGTCTCGGGACCCACACTGTGTTGTAGATGAGCTTTATTTACATGAATGATGATAGGTTGGGAATTTATTATATGCTTTTGATCAACAGTGCTATGTACTGTAGTAGTTTCTATTTTTCTTTCTTGTAGATTTGCCCTTCCCCTTCCAGGCAAGACCAAATTATTTTGCTTTTTCACGAGTGCATGAAATAAAAAGTCTAGTGATCAAGCTTATGTCTGAGACTAATCTCCAACAACAGCAACCTTATTTAAAGGGAAAAGAAGGGCTTTATAATTTAAGACAGTCACACAGTCTGCTGCTTTAAATTGGGCCTGCTTGTTCTGGACATGCTTTGTTTTTATTGTATTGCTTTAAAGTCTCTTAGAGCTTAAGCATAATTCTTGTTAATGTTGTTTCATGAACTCTTCCTCTTATTGCTTGCATCTGTCCTGGTCTTTCAGGAACAGAGGAGTGTTTAAATCTGAAAATTACATGACATTGTCTAAGCAGTGCAGAACTTTCTTTAAAAGTGATCCTTCTTTTAAATTCAATTTTAGTTTTATAGTATACAAGTTAAGTCAGCAGGATTTATGCTGTGAAGCTTCGGGAACCTTCATGATATCAAACCTCTGTTGTCACTAAAAGCTGGGCTCTTTTGAGGTGAACCAGTCGGTGAGCAGCCTCACAGCTTATTTTTGTCCTTTGCAGTAGAGCTGTACTAAACTGAGTTATTTGGTCCTATCTAAAACTTGTGAGACTTAGCAGCCATACTTAAGAACAAATCTACTGAAAAAATATGTAAGACAGATGCTTATAGTGACAAAAAGGAACTCTGCAGGCAATGAAATGATGCGTGCTTTTATTGCTCACGTGGTTTATTTTCAGTTTTCTTCTAAACTCCTTTGAAGCCTGGAGAAGAACTATAGCATTTATGTCACTTTGGCGTCAGAAAACAAAGGTATAATGCTCATGTGCTTTTCAGTTCTTACTTGAAAGTTACCTTAAGTTACAGGCTTTTCTGATATGCTTCAGTAAAAGGAAAGAATTGGATCTAGTCATCTGACTTTTAGCTACTGTTTTTTTGTATACGCAAAGCAGAGAGGGACTCATGTTATTGCAGGACTGTTAGTATTTAGGATTCCCCAAATATTTGTGTTTTTAAAAGTTACTTTGTGAGATAACGTCTGTATGCTGTTCAGTTCTGAAAAGGATTAAATCCAGTACTTAGGCATGTCATTAAAAGACAAGCATCTATTTCTGGTGATTACTCATGTATTGGAAATTGCAAATAGTTTAGACATAAGTTTGATTGATCTCTTAAGAAGCATAGACCGAAGATTGGAGTTTAGGTAAATTTGTGTGGCATAGACAGTGATTGTCTCTGAGCTTCCGTGAGTCATCTGACAAATGGATCACAGTACATCTTGCAGATGTTCATATTGTATCCATAACTATTTTTATGTTTGGCTGGACTCCTTGAGCTTGATCATCTTGGTGGAAAGTTTGTGTCTGTGAAATGGAGAAGATACGATGAGAGGAGTCAGGAATGGTGTAAAGGTTATGTAATGGTTTCCATATGAGGAACGTCTAAATAAGCTAGGACTGTTTCATCTTTTCATCTTAGTTAAGAGATAAGTGGAGGAATGGGTATAACAGTGGTGTCCAAAATGAATGTGAGAGAGGGTGAAGAGGAAATTACTGTTCATTATTCTGGTACAGCAGTTAAGGGACACCAGATGAGTGTTCGTAGCAGGTAAGGGTTTCAAAACCAGACAAAAGTAATTACTTATTTAGACACTGAATAAAAGGCTGTGGAACTCCTTGTCAAGGGACGTAGAAGATGCTACGGCTTTACAGCGGGTTTTGAAGGGATTTGGAGAAATTGTTGGTAGAAAGATCCCATTGACGTCTACACAGATGCTGTGATGGACTCTGGAAATTTCTGAAACTGATTACTGCAAGTAAAGAGCGTTGTGAGGAAGTGCTGCTGATTACTTGCTTTTCTTGCTGTTAGACTTTTCTAGGTGTCTTTTGTTGATGAGCTTGCATGAACTTTTGTCCATTTTTACGTTGTTATTACTTTGCTGGGTTGAAGTTGAGAGGCAGAAATGGCCTTGGCACACAGGCCTGGTTGTGGTGTAGTACCAATATGAGATGTTGCTGACAGAAAGGCATGGGGATCTGTACTCTAGCCTCCTTTAGGAGGACAAAATAACGAAGGTAATTGACATTTTAAATGAGCCTCACTTGAAGGCACTTATGCTTTTTAAAATTTGTTTTTCCAGGCTCTCTGCAGAGCTTTAAACCCTTGGTGCCTACTTAATGCAAATAGGAAGACTTAAAGGGAATATGCTATTGGTACCTTCACAACAACACACTCTTATTCTCCACTGTATAATACTCAGTTTACAATTGTTAGATTTGGGCTTTTAGTGTAGGAAAAAGTGTATGTATGTCTGCAGTGCCTGTTTATGCGTGTCTTGTGGTCTTTTTGTCTTTTGGGAAAGCTGTTTGAGTCCTATCAATCTATTTAATAACTGGGATATGCCTATTTGCTATTGATTCCCATATAAATTCAGCATTCAGGAAATCCTTTTCTGTTATGAAAGAAGCTGAACTTTTACATTTGAATTTTTCTATGAGGTTGAAAGAAACATGATAATGCTCTCTAAAAAGAACAGTCTCTTCTCCTTTCTATACTTAATTGCAAAGAAGAACCTTCAGCATGAAGGAAAAGGAAGAACGTACCAGACCGCTTTGTGTGCTCCTTTTTCTCCTTTTCCAGTCAAGCATGAGTTCATTGGATTTAGCCTCAAAACTGGCTGTTAGCAGATTTTTTTTTTTTATGTCACAAATATCAGCTTATCCTAAAATCTGATAAAAAGCTACGTAGCAAGAAAACAAGGTCAGTTGTCAAGCTGAAGGAATATATTGTTATTTTTCTTCACCCTTTAGTTATGCTTTTACATGATATAGAGTATGGGCTATAAAAATGTTTGTCTTACAATTACAGCTGTAATTAGTTTTGAAACAGGATTAGAAGAGGAGTCCAATTTCCCCCTGCTTCTTTCCATTAAAACTTGCATGACGATAGTACTTCCGAATGCTAGATCTGTTCAGAAGTCTGGAACAGTCAGGGTGTGAGGCTTTACCTGTAAATTTCTAGAACCTCACTTAATACCTTTTTCAATTTTTTTATAAATGTCATTTACAAATACATAAACTTATTAATATAGAATATGCAAGATAAAGATGTAAATATATTCATTTATAAATACAATTTTTTCTGTTTTTCCGTAGATATCACACATCCATATTACAGACGTTTTGCTCTTCCAAAAGTCTGGTTTCCTTTCCTTGAAAAACTGAAGTTGTACTAGAAATTATTTTTCATTTGTACAAATCTTTACTGTAAAAACTGTGGCCTGGCAATATTCATATGCATAGGTGCACACACAAGATATGTTTTTATACTGCAGGTGTTCTGCGCAGATTCTGGAATATAGGAGAATATTCTATAGGAGTGAAGAGTGGTGGAGTGTATTACAATGAGTCTTGTTCCTGGTAGTCACTGCTTTGTGCTTAGGAATAACTAAAATAAATAGAAGAAAACTCTTATATTTCACTGAAAAACCTAACAAATGTGTCTTCCTGAATTGCTGAATTGTAGCTTGAACCTAGTGAAACCTGAGATAATACCTACAGAATTTGCTTAGTGCATTGTTTTGCCAAACTACAGTTTCTCCTTTGAATGTATGTTGCTATGTAGTATGCTAGCGCATTTGGCCCGAACTTGGTGCTTTCAGAAAACATGTCAGATGCAAGTAACTGTGTTAAGACGGAGCGTATTAAATGTTTGAGAACCGAGCAGAAAAATCAGATGTGCAAATATTGGGAGTAGGTCTGCTTCTTGTCTAAGAAGAATTGGTTGCATTTTGAGATCACTGAGCTGATTTGAATGAAATTAAGAAACATCTTGTGAATGAAATACTCCAATTGCAAAATTTCAAACAGCCACAGAACCACACAGCCTTTAAGTGTGTGTGATCTTAACCTTAGTAACCATAATTAATAGCCTTAAAGTTAATAACTTTAAGAAATTTTTAAAATTATGTGGACAACTCTGGAAATTATATTTCCCTTTTTTTTACCATTATTTCCATTTTTCATCTCAAAAAAGACTATAAATGCAACATCTGAAGGTGATGTGACTGTAGTATAGCCTAGTTGGATTATGGTTGAGCTCTGGATTTTCACTCATTTGAAAAAGACCAAACTCTTTAAGAACACTCGCCACTGTTAAGTACATGCATATCGTGGGAGATTTTTATGTTCTAATAAGGCTTTACCCCACTTTTGTCTCCTAGCAGGTCTTATGAACCATGTCAGTCTTTGCTGTGTGTTTTGTTGTTTGAATGACCCTCTTGAAAAAATGATTGCTGTAATCAGTGATACTGGAATAGAAGGAATTTTAAAGTACCAAATTGTTCTGGTGACTGGGTTTTTGATAGATCATTTTTATAATTGTCTGGACAGTACTAGCAGAAGTGAGCACTGTACAGAGATGTCAGCAGTACAAATGTAGGCTTTTAAGCAAGAAACAAAATGTCCCAAGGCTGAAAATAGCCTATCCGTTGCTCCTTGCTGGATTTCATTTTAGCCCAGATGTTTTCAAACAATTTTCATTACATCAGATTACCTTTTTAAAATCTAAACTGAAAGATCTTTTGAGTGTGATGTGAAGGGTTTTCTCTTCACAGTAGCAGAAAGGAATTTGTCCCCATATTGAACAAAATATGAGCTTTTCTGGGGTAAGGGGAATACATATCTTGTGCACATTCAAAACATCAGAAACTAAGCATTGTAGAGGAGAAAGAGCATTGAGTACTGAATTAAAGGCTTATTCTTAGTTTCCTGTACTTTCTCAGCAAAGGAGTGGGGTACCTTTTAAGTGGTGTTTTGTAAGCACCATTGCAATGACTATTGACTCAATGGGATTATGTGTAAATCACCGTTTATCTGTGCTTACCAGGCTATCCCAAATGACTAAGAAGCTCCTTTCAGTTGTGGTGGATTTCCTTAGCTGCTTTGTGTCTTTAGATTTTTTTTTTTTTAATTTTTTTTTGTTTTAAATGTCTGTCTGGAGCAGTTAGAATAAAAAAACCCCTGATGATAGTAAAAACTTTCAAGAGAAACACTCTCCTAAAAAGTGTACATGGAAGTAGGGAAGTGATAAAGAGGCATTGCCATTGTTAGGATGACTATGAAGGTATAAATGAAGTGTGCTCTTAACTACATTCCCAATTCTTCTCATGCTTTTTCATCTGAAAAGCTGAATTTGTTTATATCGCTTCCTTGCAGAGTTTGTTATTATTTGCCATGTGTTCTTTAAAAAGCAGGTTTGCAAAGGTGGCAGAGTGTGTATCCTGGAGATGGTCTGAGGGTCTGTCTTGGCCAATATAATCTTAATTACTGGATATTTTTCTCAAAATTGTGGTTATTTTGAGTCTATATCTCAGACAACCAAGCAAAAAGTAGTCTATAGATTTGAAATCTACACTGCTATGTGTTACCTTTTTCCCCTTCTGTCTGTACTTGCCTTTTTTTTGGTAGTGTTAAAGAAAATACACCTTTCATAGGGGCAATAGCTATGTTGTCTCATTAAGCTTATAGTGCCAGGGTTATCAGTTTCAAAAGTGGTTGAAAAAAAGTTGTAGTTAAATGTCTGATGGCTTTTGAATGCTTCCACACTACAGTTCTTAGTAGATGTTTTTAAAACCGTAGTAGTATTACACTTCCCTCCCCCCTCTGCCTCAAGTACTGTGTTTAGAGAGGTAAAAGTTTTGAATGAACCTGGAAATTGATTGTTTTCACCCTTAGCTTGTGTCAGTCAGATGAAAGATACTTTTTTTTCTTATTTCCTTCATGCTGTAGAAACAAGGTCGTTGTCCTTTCCACTGCTTTGTACTTCCCAAGAGTAACTCAAAAGTATTTGGAAAGCAGTATTTGACTTTTCTTCCCAGGACTCTGCCAGGGCTTTGGGAATGTTTGTGATGCTCCAGCTCATGATAGCTCTGCAAGAATGTTCAGGTAGAGTCTATTGGTGGCCTGTAGAGAATCGGGATTGAGGTAATTACTCATTACTCATTGGTAATGAAAATGATTGAGGTTAGATTTCCAGTACCTTACAAATATAAACTGGGCTTCTAATAAACCATTAAGTAAGGTACTGGAAATCTAACCTCAAATATAAACTGGGCTTCTAATAAACCATTAAGAGGAGAATGAAATATAAATAAACATTTTTCCCTCAGATTTTATTTGAAATGTTGAAAAGCTTTGAGAACAAAGCTGCCATTGTTAAGGATGATACACCTGAGAGATCATTCCAGGGTTGGATTGGCAGAAGACGTGAATGAGCCTTCAGGGGGAAAAAAATTAAACAAAAATGAATTAACCTCTGCCTTGTAAGCTGTCTGCCTTTTTCCTTTTGAAGTGTCAGTTTGTGGTTTTGATAAATGTCAGAAGCATTCTTTTTCTCAAATAAGATTCTTCTCCGCATAATCCAGTGTTATGTTTTTTTCCTCTCTTCCCTCCAAAGATTACTTTGTCCTTTCTCTGGTTTCTAATCAGGCGAGTGCTCAAGAAATGGGATGGATTTGACAGCAAAGCATGTTTCCTACTGAATTAGTTTTGTAAGGGGACTAAAGGAGGCAGATGAGAGTTTATTCTCTCCTGCAGTTTTGGAAGTTCATTAACTTAATAAAATGGGAACTAAAATCCCCACCCCCCTGACCCCTGCTTTGCTTCTAGGTTTCAATCTTGTTTATATGTGTAATATTTTACATTATGACAAAGAGTCTGTTTTACGTAGGCATGCAAGTTAGCGGGCTGCAGCCTAGTGTCTCTGTCTAGAATTCATCTGTTCCTTGTCCAGAGGAAAAGGCTTTGTAGAGAGTGACTTAATAAAGCTTGTTTTCTTTTTTTGGAGGGGTATTAAATTAATATGTTAGTTTTCAAAGTCACCCGATAAGAATTTATTTAAGCTTTTTTGTTTCTATTTTTCCAGCTCTTCCAAATAACAGTTTGAGAGAGTCTGCTTTTAGGATTCTATAATGTTTAAAAGCACTTATGACAAGGATTAGGGGAAGAAATGGAGTCGAGGTTGGTTTACTTTCAGGTAAAAGACTTAAATGTCATAGGTAGTGGCTTGGTTGTTCTGCTGGCACTGAGGAAGTCTAGTCATGGATCTGGACTCCACCATGTTTTAGTGTTACACAAACAGCATACAAAAAGCATGCAACTTCTGTAGGAGACAGGAGAACAAGTAAATAAATACATGCTGCTCTGGAAGGAAGAGAAAATGAAAATGACATTGCTTAGTGCAATAAAAGGACAGCCACATGTTGTGATTGCTTCAGTACGCTCAAGTTTTTGTATAAGTGTCATCCCAAAGTAAAGGTTTAGCTGGAGAGGAATAGTGAGGGAGATGCTTCAGGATACCTGGGAGGTTCTTCTGTGGGTTACACTTTAAAAAAAAAAAAAAAAAAAAAAGGAAAAAATGAGGGAGATGCTTCAGGATACCTGGGAGGCTCTTCTGTGGTTTACACTTTTTAAAAAAAAAAAAAAAAAAAAGTTGGGAAATTGAAATTGTTAACATTATCCAAAAGTGCACGAGAGCCAATATTTTGTAGAATAGTGCAAGAGCACAACTGAGCTCTTACATCTTATTTGACAGTTAAAGTGGGGGACTTTGGAAGGGAGGTACAGTCTATGCATTGAATGAAAAAAGCATAATAAATACTTACGAGTAGAGCAAGACTCTTAACAGTCTTAAAAAGAAATTAAGCCTTGACACACGAGTTCCTGTTGTCCTTGTTACCCAAATATATTTTTTTACTTTTTTCAGTTTTTTGCCTTCCATATTGTTCTCACCAAAATTGCAAAATTACAAAAGTTGATCAAAATTTTTTCAGGAGACCATTCCGAGTTGTCTGAGACCTTGTGGCATGTTCCACCTGTGTATTCCTTGTGTGTGGCACTGAGCAAATCTTTCTTTTTGTGAGAATGTGAATAGTATTGCTTTGTTCACATAAATATCTTTGTTATTTTCTTTGAATTGCAGACTTGAAGGAGGTTTAATAATGATGTTATGTCTAGGTAGGCTATGTATGTCCTTATTTGCTACACCTCTATTTGCAACCAAGTTTTTCAGCTTGGAAGTATTTATCATGTGGATCTTAATAATATACAGATCTGTGGATCTGCTAAAAAATACAGAGACTTCTTTTTTTATTATTATTTGAGACAAACTGAAGATAGTGAAGGGGAAAAAAAAAATTCCTGAAATTAGGAGAAAGAACTTCCTGTGAATAGAGCACATAAAAGTTATGCAGTTTGTCTAATTAGTTAGGAGGCTATTACCACCTCTAACTGTATGATATCTTACATTAAAATCATTAGGAAAGCTGTGAATGGAAAGACAGTTCAGTATAGCCACTGATGGTACAGAGCACTTACAAACTGAAACAAAAAAGTTCTAAGGAAGTGCATGAGGCATTATGGCAGCTGGCAAGGAAAAAGGTCAAAATCGTTTAGAATTAAGAAATAAAAGAGACAAGGTCTGAAGGAAGCACTGTTTTTTCCCTTCATCTGTAAGAAAGTGGTTTGGTTGGTTCTTGTCCTGCTACAGAAGTTAATATGGAGAAATAAACCCAAACAAATTGAAAGCATTAAGCCATTGCTGTCTTAGCATACTGGTTGCCTGTTGGCGTGATGCTTCTACCTTCCCATGTGATAGATAGAGCTGTCCAAATCTGTGTTCTGTATGTGCAGTTTGTTTGGTTTGATGAGCTGTCAGACTTAGATTTAAACTCTCTACCATCACTATCACCCCATGCTACCTCAGATCCTTCTTATTAGGACTGTCAGGCACACTTGTTCATTACGTTTTGGAGGGCTGGTTTATAGTGACAAGAGGCCATTACTTATGGCGGCGGTTAGTCAGGCCTCTTTGCTGCAGTATAAATGTTCATTTTGCAAAATTGCGATGCAACTTTGGCCAAGAGCTCTTACCTCTGCTACGGCTCGCTGAACTATTTGCATCTTATGAATTGGAGCCTTAAGTCATGTTCATTTAATCAGTCACTCCAGTGCAAATACTGATGAGATTGCCAAGTGATTTCTTTGGCAAAAGGCAAGTCGTGTTTAGCAATTCTGATTCTATATGCTTTTCCCTCGGGGTATAACCCCTGCTTTTATTTCATTCCTAAATAATTTTTTGCATGATTTGAAGACTATGAATAAAGTCAACAATATGTGTGTGTTTTTATTCAAATCCTGAATGAAGCTGCAAAAGATGTATATGCATAATAAGGAAAGGAGAAGCTGATCAATTGTTTAAAAACAAAATTACTATGATACTTAATGTGTTTTCCTTTATCAAAAATTGTTGACAACCATTTCATATTTTAGAATTCCTTAAGTCATAAAACAAATGTTATTTTTTAACAAGGGAAATCCAATCCTTTTTCTTAATCTTTACATAGTTGTAGCCTTGAAAAAGATTGTACACAGTTGAAAACTCATTACTGAATCAATACAGACGTTTCTGTACTAGGAGATTTACTTCAAAGTGAGGTGCTTGTTGTATCAGCTTCATACTAACTAGAATATTACTGCTTTTTCAGTGAGAAGAGTTGCGATGGTATCTGCCTTTGTAGCCCATTGGCAGGGCATTCACCTACCACCTACCCTGTGCAACATCTAATAATGTGCAACTTCTTGGTGGGCTGGTTCGACTTATTAATGCAGAGGAAGACTACCCCTCCCCCAAGTTATTTTCCTGTGGTGTTAGCAAGTTGAAGGATCTCAGGAAATTATCAGATGGACATGAGAACCGGTGAAATATGGTGGGTGGGTGTGTTTGGGGAGATAGAAGGACACATCCCTCTTTCAGCAGCAACAAATAAGTAGAATACGTAATGTGACTCTAAATATGCTGGATCAGTACAAGTCACCGCTTCCTGAAGAGAGCTGCCTTCTAAATAAATTTTCCTTCAGTTCTGTGACCAGGTATTCTCTGTGCTGTTGCTAGGTTCTCCCAGGTTGGCATTTGCATCGTGGGATGTCTGTCAGATGTAGCTGTGGTGTCAGCACTCCACGCCCTGGAATCCTGTTACTTTCCATGATTGAGTGTTCTTTTTTGCTGCTTTCAAAGTCTGAAAAGACTGTCACAGATAAAACCAGGCTCTGTGTTGCACTGAGCATAGCTGAGAATACGCAGTGACAGTGGTTAGCTTACAAAGCTGCAGCTGTGGTGGCATGCTGGTTTAGTGGTCAAAAAAGGATGAGGGCCAGTAGCCAGGGTTTTGCAGGTGTGCTTTTTCATAGAAACCTCATAGGAATGTTCCCTGTATAGGAAGAGTCTATGGGCAGAAAGGGAAAGTTATGATTACACAGATGTGGCCATGACTCAAATTACTTAGTAGTTTTAGAAACTTAAAGCAAGGAAGGATACATATTTCTGGCTTACTGCCGCTGTTCAATAATGGGTTATAGCTTTGAGATATAAATGAGAAGCACAGGACTGAACAGTTCCCCCAGGAGTTATTTTTAGGGAGAAAGTTTATTAGGGAGAAAGGTTTTTTTGGGGTTTTTTGGTTTTTTTTAAAGCACCTGCAGTTGAGCAACAGACTTCTTAGATTACTCACTGCAGCAACTATTTTGTGAGGCTATAACATTTCCAGGAAGAAACAAACTATGTTTGAGCTTGAAAACTATTGATCTGCTTCCCTGCAATATTTAGGACACCTTTGCCTAAATAGGGGAGTATTCAAAACAGGGATACTGAGGCTGCCTGGTGGTTTGGTTAGAGAACACTGCAAAGTTAGGAGTTTCTTGGCAAGGCCTGTGAATTTAGCAGTCACAATGATTATATTTTTAAAGTTGTGGTGTACTTTAAGTGAATTGTCTTGTGAAAATGTGGCAAGGTTTTTATGGCACCCAATGCTTTTCACCCCCCACCCCCCCACCCACCCCCTTTTATTTGTCATTTACATGTAAGAATAATCTGTCTGAAGTCCAATGAGAACACTTCTGGGCATTAACAGCTCCAAAAATTGAGGTTTTCATTAGTGGAGTTCTAGTAAAAGTCATGCATAGGAACAATGTAGAGAGGACAGCATGTTCTGGTACATTAGGAAGGTAAGGAGAAGGAAAAGTACAATTTCAGAGTTTAAGAAGTGAACTTTCTAGTTATGCATTTTATATCAGAGCCGAGCTGTGCAGTTGCTGGCCCTACTTCTGTTTTGAGAAGAAATTGTCTCATACTATTATTATATTGTTTTCAAAGGAGCATAAAGAAAAGGATGAAGGCTTGACAGCTGTGACAAAGTTCAGTGCCATAATGTGTCACCAGATAAGTGATACTGTAGAGTTTGTGGCAGTCAGCAAAGCATAGCAGCCACTATTTATATGTCAACTTTAAAAGAGAGGAAGTGTTACCCGAAGGGGAGAGAGTATCAAAATTTGACAGCCTGGTAGACATCTGAGGTTAAATGTCATCTTTTGAATAGATTTAACTTTACATATTCATTTTATGTATTGAGATCTGAAATTCCAGCCTTTAAATGCTCATTTTGTTACTTTATGGCACTTAAAAACACTGTGCCTAAGAACAGAGCAAAGTTTCTTGCCAGAGCAGCTAGTGAAAATTATGACCTAAACTTTAACATTGTCTGACTTAGGCTGTGTAACTATGTAGGTGCACATGGCAGCCAACAACAGGAGAGTAAGATGCATCTTGTTCATTTCTTAACCTTAAAAAAAAAAAGTTGACTTTCAGTAATAATTATGTATTACTTGGATTCCTCCTCTCCTATAGAGGAATAGAATAAAAATAAAATTATTTTCATGTTTCCGAAGCTTGCTGTTCTTTGTAAGTTCTTGTTTCAATTTAAAACTAAATTAAACCCTTGTTTGTATGTCTCCATGAGCAGCTTACATAATGCATAGAAAGTAACTGTGTAGGTATTGAGGTTGGTTTATTTTCATCCCTTCCCTACCAGAAGTTTCTTGTCCCTTGAGCATTTGTTTGTGTTTTGGTTTTTAACTTCTTGAGTACTGTTATCCCTTTATATCACTTGAACGGGAGGGAACAGAGCAGAGATACTTCTATCGTTATAGTAATGATCTTGGAAGAACAGAAGTTGTTAGCCTTCAAACAATATTTTCAGCTTGGCGTTTATGGGGAACACTATGCTTTGACTCAGAGGCACTGTATTTTCTTCTTCTGAAGAAAATTGCCAGTATCTTTTTTTACATTCTGAAGACTGTGTGAAACTTTCCATTGAAGTGTGAATTACAAAGCTTTGATTATGTAACTAAAAAGATCACTTTCTGTGATTTCGCAATTAGTCTTAAGTGTTGCAGAGACTAAAGTTGATAATACCTTGATGCTGTTTCATCCATTGTGTGCTATTGGTTTTGCGTGAAACTGGTAGTAAATCCAATCGTTTTCAAACAGCTATACTTGGAAAATAATATCCTATAGCTTTAAAGCCACAGTTTCAAAATTTTAATATTTTTGATCTAGACACTGGTAAAAGGTAATTGTCTCAAATACGGATTCCCTGGAGGTAGGGGAAAGGGAGCGGAAGACTGAACCGTGACCTTCGTCTTCCATTTCCCAGCCATAGCACAAGATGCGTGTTCTCTTTGCTTTTTGCCTTAAACACAGCGTGCAAATCTAACAGCCGGTCACACCTGGTGCCTGGATCCCTAGATCAGGGGAAAAACTGCACCACTGCAGAGGAAGATGGAGAACATGCTTTTCTCTCCTTGATCTTACTTCAACATATGCCTGTTCATATGGCAGCATGTGAGACTTTTGAAGATATGGCATGCCTTTGTGCCACTTTGTGTATTGCAGCTGCGCTGCTTTATGTTGCTTTTCACAGCTCCTGTTTGTATGCCTATCCTAGCTTTTCTTAGAAGAGCATTGCCCACCATAAACACCTTGTGCACCATTTAAAAATAGGTGTATGATACATGAGTGGGGTTGTAGGGTGTGGGTGCGTTCATCTAAACCCTTGGCACGTGTTGTTGAGCTCAGAAGTGGCAGCTGCAACTTAGAAGAGAGATCCTGGACTTTCTCTGAATATATTGCCTTGATACGCTTTGGCAGCCAAACATGTCAAAAGTGGGCCAGACAGTGTCAGGAAGGGAATTGAGAATAGGACAAGAAGGGTTTGATGTGACTTGGTCTTGAGTATAAAAGCTTTGAGAAGCCTTGTGAAACATTGGTGTCCCCATTTTTTTGTATGCTATCAATTCTGGTCTCTCCTTCTCAGAAAGAATGTTAGAGCAAGTAGAGAGGGGCAGCTACAATAGTCATAGGATCTTACAGGAAGAGACTGAAAAGATTGCAACTTCAGCATGTGGGCCCAGGCAGGCTGCACCCTGAACATACGTTATCCAACAGCTGTAGTTCTTGAGGGAATATGGTGGGGATGGACAGCAGAAAGTGCCCAGGCTTGCATGCTCTTCTTACTTAGTATTCCCTGTTGCTGCTGCTGCTGAGGACCACTGATCTGACCCAGCAGTGTGGTTGGGATGTCCTTAACAGGAGACTGTCACAGGTACTTGTCTTCGACTGTGGCCTGACTATGAAAATTAAGTAAATCGTTCCAGTACTTTTGTGGTTAGGTTGTGATTTTTATCAGTTGAGGATTTGGTTCACTGCTTTGGAAAGAGTCAAATGATAACTTATTCAAGGTTCCTTCAATAGGGCATTTGGTGATATGTTTTCTCAACTGCAACTTTTGAGAGTTGCTTCTGTATTTCAGTTAGTGGGTTATTGCAAGGTAAAATGCAGTGAGGTGCTACCATGAAAAATGCTACAGATTTGCATGAAGCTAATAGGACCTATTTTTTTCTCTCGTTGCTTTTGGATGGGTCCAGTTTTCACAAGCTTTCCATACAATCGTTATTTCTGAGGTAAAAATTTTAGCCTTTTTAAATTTTTCTTTCTCTTCCTTCTTTTTAACAGATTCTTGAAGATGCAGAGGCTCAACATTTGTTCCAGTCCATTCTTCCTGATATGGTCAAGCTGGCGCTCTGCCTCCCTAGTATCTGCACTCAGGTAAGTAAACACAGCTAGCAAAGTGCTCTGGCAGACTGCTTTTCTGCAAACTAACTAATGGCTAAGGTCAAAACATCAGGTTCATGTTATGTTCTTAATAAAAGCTATAGTTTTTGTGTTGAATGTAGCTGAGGAGCAGAACTGACAATTCACATCTATAATGATATAATAGAATGTAAAAAAATATATTGCGCTGTCATATTTTTAGCCTGAACTTCAGTAACACTTCCCTTTCTACATGCTGGAGTTGCTTCTTGCTTTTCTTAAATGAGATAACCATGAAACCTTTCAGTTTGAAAATCACACTTATAAACTGAAATACCTGAAGAATCTTAAAACACCTGATTTTTTTATTTTAGAATTTTTTTTTAATCCTACAAGTAGCATTTTCATAACGCCTTCATTTACTTGGGAGCATATTTTATTCTACTTAGAGCATCGCAACACTTGCACACATACAAACCTTAACCAATTCTTTATTATTGTTATGGGAATCAGTTCTGTAGGTACTAAAGCTGATAAAAGTGAATAGGACTGATCAAGTAAGTGAGGATGTACCATAGGTAACACATTAGCAGGGTAATGACTAATTTATAAGCTCCTTTGTTACAGTTTTCTAAACTGATTTTGTTGGACAAGAGCAGGGAGAATTTCTTCCTACTTTGTTGTGCTGCAGGGGTCCTACAGCACGTATATAACTTCAAACAGTATGAATATTTCTTAAAAAAAATTTTTTTACTAGTCACTTGATGGAGGAAGTTTTTGAGAATGCTATGAAGTTTCTGTACACAAAGTCAAGCGCAAGACTTGCAAGTTGATGTAGTAAATGCCTTTTATGAAGATGACATACTGTTAGGCAGTGTAAATTGCAAAGAACTTTGTCAGACTAATTTTTTTTGGTTAGACATAAAGCTAAATTGTTCCAATATAACATACTGTCCAAAATACGCTATTTTTATAGGCTTGTAGAACTTATTAGAGAGAGCTTCTCAGGCTTTTTCCACCCTCTAGCTGTGTGGCTTCAGACATCATAATATAGCTTGTTAATTAAATAGCCAAAAGACAGAATGAGATTCTGTGAATGTGAATGAAGTAGTTGTAAGAATGAAGGAAAACTTGTTTGTTTTGTGGAGTCAACAGGGCTGTGTTTTCAACAGTCTGAGATAATAGCAATTTCTGTATTCACAACTAAAAGGATTAAAATGTAGCTGCTCAGGTCTCCTGGAGCTAGGCTAATGATGATGGCTGAGAATATTGGAAGAAGAGCTGAAAACTGTGTTCTCCTTCTCCTGTCAAGTGGGTTTATCGTAACTGTTACTGGACTCCTTAGGAGTCAGAATGATTCCCCCCCTCAGTATTATCACATAATTAAAAAAAAAAAAAATGCCGTCAGTGTGGTGAGTGAAAATTCCAAATCAGGAGGCTAAAGCCTGATAAAATGGAAGATGTATAACATTTCAGGGTTGGCTTTTTTTTTGTTCTCCTGCCCCTTTGTTTCTTTTTGTATTAAAGAAACCCTGAGCAGAGTCGAATAAAACTCCAAACTGAAGACCAAAGTGAAGCTGAGCTTTTTGTTCATTATGATTTATGAAAGAATGGATTATCCTGCACTTTCTGCAAATATTATCAGTATTATTTCTTCAAGTAGGATGGAAAAAAATTCGAAACAAGTCGCAGAGCGATGATCTGTGGCATGACTTCCACATTTCTTTGTAAAGTATAAAGCACGGTTATTGTAGCTGAAAGCATTCCTTGAGGGTTCTTACCTATACAGCTATTGAAAGTGGGTTTTTACTTCGTTTTTTAAGATTGCCCGGGATTTGCAACATCACATCTAATTTTTTTTTTTCCCCCCCCTCTCCATTCCCCACGCTTTTGTTTGATAAGTTTTGTTTTCTTGGTCTTTCTTTTTATTATTGATTGGAAATCTGCAGTTTGTCAAGCAAGCTTTTTCTGAATTGTCTTGAATAAACTGTTCTTGACTTTAATGGTGCTGCTGATTAAAGGGTTCACCAATGGCCTAAATTACTCTTGCTCTAATTTAACAAATGTAATTTTGTGCTCCTGTTTTTTCTTTTAAAAT
>NW_009258219.1:930674-986581 GCF_000687185.1 Egretta garzetta
CCCCCCCCCCCCCTCGTTTTTTGGTAGCCAATACCCCTACTGAAACAAAAGATGAATCACTCCATCACAATGTCACAGGAACAGATTGCTAGTTTTCTAGCCAATGCTTTCTTCTGTACTTTTCCACGTCGCAATGCGAAGATGAAGTCTGAGTATTCTAGTTATCCAGACATTAACTTCAACAGGTATGGCACTCTGGAGTAAGTGAAGCTGATAACCCTTCAATGAAAATATTATTGTTGTCATTTAGGGGAGAAACTTGTTGTATCTTTCATGTTTCTGTCACTAATTTCAGTAGTTTGCTTTCTGTCTTTTCTGTTTACCTCTAAGGGACAGAAAGTCATGCAACTATGTAGGAAAGGATCTCGTGCACAGGAAAACACGCTTAATATTCCAAATTTTTCTTTTTTTCATGTGTGCACATGCACAGTCACGCTCTTGCTCTGGCATAATTAGGCTGATAAAATTCCCTGCCTCCTCATAAGCCATTTGTCTGCGAATGGTATATTTCAGTTGTGCTTCAAGTGTTCTACATGTATTTAAATTAAAGGTCAGTGTTTCCCCAGGCATGTTTCTGTTGTCTCCTTTGTGCCAGCATTGGTGATCTGCACATTAAGTCAGATCAATAGATTTGTCAGCATCCATACAATCTCTTATCATTTTAAGGCAGTTGTAGAGCTGCATGTTAAAACAAACCTGTCCTTTTTGCTACAAGTTAGCCTAAAAAGGTTTCAAGACCATGATAAGAATTTAAAGATGCTCTGATTTCTAAACAAACACTTTTTTTTTTTCCTCAACACTAGCTTACAGGCAGATTTGATTAGAAATTTTTCTTCACATCTTTTATTTTTTAAATATGCATATTTCAGTTTTAAATGGGGGAAGAGGATGGAGACACTTTCTGCTGCAGAATATTATGGTTCATGTGGATTTGTAGATTAGAAATGAGGGTTTGTTATCTTCTGGGCACTTCCATACAAGTCTGTGTAGATTAACCTGAAGTTTATTAGGCTGGAGTTTGGATAGATATTGATCCAGAGTTTTTCTTATTCCTCACAGTTAACAAATGTAGTGTATATGCTCTGAAAACTGAGATGAAATGTAAAAAATACTATTACGTGTGATCCAGCACACTTTGGTATGTGTGTCATAAGAGCTATATTAGACTAGAACTTTCCAGAACACATTGTCAGGCATGCCGATCTACTAATAATGGTGCTTGCTGTCTTTAAGGGCTAGCACAGGTTTCTCTATACTGTGTATTTCGGAAGAGACACCAGGGTCACTGTCTTGGAGTTTATTCCAACAGTGTAGTGGGCTGCGGAGGAGGTGTGGGTGGGCATCAGTGTGCCACACAATTCAGTGTATTTTTCCACCATTAGTTCCTAAGAAGAAATAAATGAGAATACCTCCATGCATTGAAAAAGGTCTGTGTTCAGAGCAGTGAAAGAGAACAGTAAAGTTCTGGAAAGAGTTCTGTGTGAATGCACTAGCTACACACTTCTAGCTGAATTTTATGTTTTTTAAGGGCGTTTAATGTACCAGTTTTTGTAACTTAAGCATGTTATAAATCAAGCATTTAAATTCTTACCAACTACAGAATAGAATGCTGTTGAATCACTGAAGTAAATTCAAATTCTCATCTATGAACATTGTGCAGCAAAGTCAAGTCACAGTAGTACAGTGTAATACTAGTGGTTAACTCGGGGCATAATATTTTGAACTACTTTTAAATAAAAAAGTCTTGGAAAACTATTAGGTAAATAGTTTCCTGCCATGGACTTAAAGAATGACCGGTATAAAGTATAAACGATTCAGGATTTTCTGCACTGTTCCAGTCAGTCCTCCTTTGTTTTCTGACTTGGCTTCCTAGTGCCAACTCATAGTAAGTTCCAACAATGTTATTTAAAAGGGGTAACACAGCAGACAACCTTCAGGCCTTCCTCTTGCATTATGCATGAGGTAGTGCTCAGCTTTTAGTCACATAGGGTAGAAAGCCAGTTTTGTTTGTGTAAGTGCAAGAATATTGTTGCCAAACTGGAGAAAAGAAGGGAAGCTGATGTCTTCTGGTTCTTGAGGATTAAAAGTGGTTCTTCCTCAGTGTTTGCCAATTTGTGTGATTTTTATATAATTAAACTTTCCTTTTTCAGTCCTTTTTTTACTTAACCATTTGTTGGACCAAAATTTCCCCCCTATGTATTTTGCATTTGATAATGAACAGCTGTGACAGGCAGTGGATAAAATAAGAGGGGATGTGTCAGTGAGAGGGGGACTGGCAGGATAAAAGCAAAAGGAGATTGAAGAGAGTGAGTGGTGGAGAGTACTACAAGAATTTACAGTTTTCCGTCATGCTACTGTATATAACCTGGCTTAGTTGAAATCTCAAATGAGGGGGGAGAAGGAGGATGGATAGTACCCTATTTCTTTTTCCTCCTGTCAACCCTGTATTTTCTCACCCTGAAAAGTTAGTTCTTTAGTAGCAAAGACAGAAGAAAATGTTCTTTTTTCACCCATTGTTTCAGGCTTGTAAAGACAGCGTGGATTGGTCTGTGTGTACTTTCAGCTTTTACAAAAAAAGCCTTCCTTGAAGCTGGGTATACTCAAAAGGCAGTAGGCAATGACTGAAGTTAAAGTGTTTGTGACTTCCCCACCCCCTCTTTATAATAATGTTTTGATGTAAAGGCTTTGGAGGCTGCTGCTCTGCTCTGTGTGCTTAGGGATGGGCATAATGTTGTTCCACACAGCAGCCCTTTCTCCCCATAGTATTATGGTCTGCAGCTTTTTCCAGGCTTAGTTCTTTCCTCAGCATAATTCATCTGCTACGTGACTGTCAATGAACTACTTCATTCTTTGGGTACAAAAAAATAATCTGCAATGGTTCCCTAGCAAAGCAAAATTATGGATGCTAGCATTTGAGGGATATTTTTCTTTAGCAAATGTGGTCTTCATCGATTCCACTGTGCATGCCCTTTCTACATTCATCCAAAAGGCTTCCACCCCTCCCTTCAACTCTTTTAGGCTAAAAAAATAGAATTTGTGCCTTACGTTAGAAACACAACTGTATAAGCTGTTTCTTTCTTGTGTTTTCAGTTTTACAGAGCAGTCATTTATCAGTTTGCTTTATGCAGACTTAAACATCAGTACCTTTTTATACAGTATAAAATAGTTAGAGTTTCTACATTTAAATGCTGTCATGCTCCCTCATCCCTCCCAGTCTTCCCCCTGCTTTAGGTTTTTATGTGGTATTAAGTACCATGTTGTGCCTTCCACACCTACTCCCCCCAAGGTACAACTCTTTTTGACAGAACAACTGATGCTCAGTACAAGGTACTGAGAATTCACTTTTTTTTTTTTCTTTTCTTTTCTTCCCCCCCCCGCCTTGTCCCTCTGTTAAGCTTTTTCTGGTGCACTGTTACTGGTTAAGCTTTTTCTGGTGGTTGGCACTGTTACTACAGTGATGACGGCAAACTGTTTGAATGCTGGTGCGTGTGCTAATAACTGCAACTGACTGGCAGGAAGGCAGTTGTATGTGTTAATATTCACGTGTCATCTGTGCTTTACTTCTCCTGCCTGTTGGTCTTGCCAGAGGAGAGGAGAAAAAAAGTGAGCATTCCTCTATTGACACTGAAGCACTTAGTTTAATAGTATGTTGTGACAGTGACTGTCTATTTTGATTGTTCATCATGGTACAGACTGAAAGTCACCTGTGTATAATGAAATACTCAGTAATTTAATTGAATTCTTCCCTTTCGTACTTGGCAAGGATGGGCCTCTTATGATTCTTAAGTCATTAATGACATAAATAATTTCAAATGTAGTGAATAAAATGGAATTTGTAGTTTCACTTTGAGAGCTTTAATGTTTATGAATTCTAGTAGATAGAAGGCCATCCATTCAGTGGCCAAACATTAGATCATACTAAATAGCATAAAATACTGCTTCCGTTCTAAATACCAAGCTAAATTTGAAGAGTTCGGTTTTTCTTTTTAAAAACACTTTTATAATATGTAAGATGGAAATAGATCAGGCACAGCTTTATGCAAAAATATGCCATCACAAAAAAAAAAAGGAAATAATTAAATTTGCCATTTTATTCCTCTTACTGATAAATTTTCCATGGAAGTTGCATGCTTGTTGAATGCAGAGCATGAATTGTATTGACTCTTCTGAGATCAACTCTACAATTATGATGCTGGTTACACAGTTTAAAGTAGTTTCTTATGGTGATGCTCATAATTAATCTTATTTGTTGGTGGTTTAATGTAGCACTTTCATAAAAAATATATTCCTCTTGAAATATATTAAAGATAAGATTGAACTATGCTGTCTTGCATTTATTTTTTATAAGATGCTGAAATGGATACCGTCTGCTGCCACACAAGACTCCGCACTGTGGAGGTTTTTCTTCCCTCTTGTTGATCAAGTTATCAGACCTGTGCCTTAACACTATAGAATTTGGTAATTTAGGAAACTACCTAGTTTGATTATATGTAAAAACAAAGTATAAGGAAAAACTTCTGCAATCTTGAGTCAGTGTTCTTGATGACTGAAAAGGAGATAGATTTGTCAAGAACCCATTTTGCTTTTTTTGTCTATGACCTGCTACAGATCCGTTCTTAGCTGTTGTGTCAAGTCAGAATAACTCCTCCATTTTCCTTTTTCAAAAAACTACTGTAGTTAAACTGGAGATACTATGCATCTGTAATAGCTCCCATCAAAGCAGTTGAGGTTGCATTCATAATTGGAGGTAGTATGTCTAATGACATAGGCCTGGTGAATCTTTTGGCACATATATCAGTGGATGCTCTGGTCTGAAAGTGCCAGCATTCCCCTGGACTGAATTTCTTCATCTTTATCAAACAAACCTTTAAAGTATTTCAAGTGATTGGAAATGAGGGGGGAAAACCCACTAGTTAAGATATATATGTCTTTTATGGAACGTGTGATATATGAAAGGAAATGGGCAAACTGTATAGTACGTTTATGCAGGAGAATTGAAATCTAATTTACCAGTAATGCAATTGTCTCTTCATAATCAACATCAATTTTGCAACACTAATGAGTATTCTCTGGGGAATAAATTATCTAGAGACTTTGAGAGAACTTGGTTTGGACTGAGAGATGCATTGCTTCTCTGAAAAGTGGTTCTAGGTTTTCTGAGTTTGCCGACACGGATCATACAAAACTGATTCTGTAATGCCTGCCTTAGGTATATGTTCTAATTAGCCTTGGATGGAATACTTCTAAGTACAGCATAATTTTCTGAAAAATTTAAAATCAACATTTGTGTGTGGTAAATGATGAAATACTCTTTAAATATATAACTTTAGAAGGATGCTATTCTTAACAAGTCTGGCATAATTACTTTGCTGTAGTGATTAAAACAGTACTCAATCTGATTTTTTTTTTTTGTTAGCTTAGTAAATATAGTAATTTAGTCCAGAACTTAGTTGTACCATGCTGTGGGATGTCTTTTTGTTTTGGATCCTCGGGGTAAAACATTTTACTCTGCTATTCCTTGGTGTTGAGTATTTGGAGTTAGCATCTTATCCATTTCATTAAAGTCAAGTATCAATATGATTTATTTTAAGACTCCTAAATCACCAAAACTTTCTCTTAAAACAGGTTTATAATGCTCCAAGTTACTTGCCACAATAAACTGAAGTACAAAGTGAGAAGCACAGAGAATATAGATGTGGGTATATGTGAGTGTCTGAGATGGAAAGGTAGTTTTTGCATCTAGATTACCAACAAAAGTACATTGCTCAAGTTTTTGTTTATACAAATCTTAAAAGTCGCTATTTCATCTAAAGATGAAGTTCTGATTAAACATAAGGGTGTCAAATGGTACGGTGTTCTTAAATAACTTTGAGATGATGACAGCTCGTACCTATGACACATGACAGTAAATAAGAAATTGCCTATGAGGTTGAATTATTGAATGTATTGTTTTTCTCCTACTTGACCCCAAGGGAATTCAAAAACTCTAAATTACTTCCTATATAAACAGAGAAAAGGAAGGCAGCTTTAATACAGAAAGATGGAATTCATGTTATTAAGTGGACGAGACATATGCTAGGCACCAGAAAAGCAGAACTGAGGTTGCTGTGCCTGACTTGTGTAAGGTTGTGCTATGTCTTCCTGTAGGGAAGTACAAGATCTGGACAGTGGCAGGGGTTTTTCTGTGTTGTCAGAGAGCTGGTTACTTTGCTTGCCTTTCGTCTCTCTGGGAGGAATTTCTCATCTGGATTATGCTGCTTTTGATTTATATAAAGTCCCAATTTCATGAATTGAAGTTTTGATACTCTGAATAGTATTACTTTTAGTTCTCACTTAAAATATTTTCAGTGGCTGCTGGACTTTCTAGAAAGGGTTTATATTGGTTATAAGTATTTCCCATTTAAAATTTGCTAAGGTTCCCTGTCGTGGTTTAACCCGGCTGGCAACTCAGCACCACGCAGCCGCTCGCTCACTCCCCCCTCCCTCAGTGGGATGGGGGAGAGAATCGGGAAGGAAAAAAAAAAAGGTTAGAGCTGAGGGCTGAGATAAAGACAGTTTAATAAGAGAAAATAATAGTAATAGTAATAATGAGAATGGTAACAGAATATGCAGAATATACAAAACGAATGATGCACAATGCAATTGCTCACCACCCGCCGACCAATGCCCAGCACGTCCCGAGCCACGATCACTCCCCGAGCCGCAAGCAGTCCCCGAGCCGCGAGCAGTCTCCCCGCGACCGACCGACCGACTATGACGTTATATGGTATGGAATAGCTCTTTGGTCAGTTTAGGTTAGCTGGCCTAGCTGTGCTGTACTCCCAGCTTGTTATGCACCTGGCCAAGCAGGAGAAGCTCAAAAAGTCCTTGAGTAGTCTTTAGCCTTGGATGGAATACTTCTAAGTACAGCATAATTTTCTGAAAAATTTAAAATCAACATTTGTGTGTGGTAAATGATGAAATACTCTTTAAATATATAACTTTAGAAGGATGCTATTCTTAACAAGTCTGGCATAATTACTTTGCTGTAGTGATTAAAACAGTACTCAATCTGATTTTTTTTTTTTTTGTTAGCTTAGTAAATATAGTAATTTAGTCCAGAACTTAGTTGTACCATGCTGTGGGATGTCTTTTTGTTTTGGATCCTCGGGGTAAAACATTTTACTCTGCTATTCCTTGGTGTTGAGTATTTGGAGTTAGCATCTTATCCATTTCATTAAAGTCAAGTATCAATATGATTTATTTTAAGACTCCTAAATCACCAAAACTTTCTCTTAAAACAGGTTTATAATGCTCCAAGTTACTTGCCACAATAAACTGAAGTACAAAGTGAGAAGCACAGAGAATATAGATGTGGGTATATGTGAGTGTCTGAGATGGAAAGGTAGTTTTTGCATCTAGATTACCAACAAAAGTACATTGCTCAAGTTTTTGTTTATACAAATCTTAAAAGTCGCTATTTCATCTAAAGATGAAGTTCTGATTAAACATAAGGGTGTCAAATGGTACGGTGTTCTTAAATAACTTTGAGATGATGACAGCTCGTACCTATGACACATGACAGTAAATAAGAAATTGCCTATGAGGTTGAATTATTGAATGTATTGTTTTTCTCCTACTTGACCCCAAGGGAATTCAAAAACTCTAAATTACTTCCTATATAAACAGAGAAAAGGAAGGCAGCTTTAATACAGAAAGATGGAATTCATGTTATTAAGTGGACGAGACATATGCTAGGCACCAGAAAAGCAGAACTGAGGTTGCTGTGCCTGACTTGTGTAAGGTTGTGCTATGTCTTCCTGTAGGGAAGTACAAGATCTGGACAGTGGCAGGGGTTTTTCTGTGTTGTCAGAGAGCTGGTTACTTTGCTTGCCTTTCATCTCTCTGGGAGGAATTTCTCATCTGGATTATGCTGCTTTTGATTTATATAAAGTCCCAATTTCATGAATTGAAGTTTTGATACTCTGAATAGTATTACTTTTAGTTCTCACTTAAAATATTTTCAGTGGCTGCTGGACTTTCTAGAAAGGGTTTATATTGGTTATAAGTATTTCCCATTTAAAATTTGCTAAGGTTCCCTGTCGTGGTTTAACCTGGCTGGCAACTAAGCACCACGCAGCCGCTCGGTCCCTCCCCCCCCCCTCAGAGTGGGATGGGGGAGAGAATCGGGAAGGAAAAAAAAAAAGGTTAGAGCTGAGGGCTGAGATAAAGACAGTTTAATAAGAGAAAATAATAGTAATAGTAATAATGAGAATGGTAACAGAATATGCAGAATATACAAAACGAATGATGCACAATGGACTTGCTCACCACCCGCCGACTGATGCCCAGCCCGTCCTGAGCTGCGATCAGTCAGGACATTCCCAGGGCATTCCCTCATCTTGCATTATATAATTTGATGTTTAAGTATTTAAAGGTGTCTAGGGCAGTGATCTCCAAACTTTTTTGATCGCATGCATCAGTAAAAAATTTTTGAGCATGCACCCTCAATATATGTATATTTATTTACTTATATTAGTATAGTAGCACATGTATGTAATTTATATTACATTCTAAAACATGCACAAAAAAGAAATTCATCTTGCATTATATAATTTGATGTTTAAGTATTTAAAGGTGTCTAGGGCAGTGATCTCCAAACTTTTTTGATCGCATGCATCAGTAAAAAATTTTTGAGCATGCACCCTCAATATATGTATATTTATTTACTTATATTAGTATAGTAGCACATGTATGTAATTTATATTACATTCTAAAACATGCACAAAAAAGAAATTAAAAAAGAATAAGATAAAAATTAAATAAATGCTGTTTTCAAAATATTTTTTGTTTTATGAATGGTAGAAAAATATTTTCTTCCTGCATCCTGGTGGATTGTCTTGCGCACCCTCTGGGGTGCTTTGGAGACCAGAGTGGGTCTGGGGTATTGCTGTTCACAAAATAAAAAAAAAACAGGAATGAAACATTGTGTAATTCATTTATTTTGATAAGGGGAATGTAGATGGTAGCAATGAAACACTTGTTGTAGCTCCATTCTTCATGAAAAGTCATTGACTGGAACTATCTTCCATCTTTTTCATTGAAGTGAAGCTCTAGTGATGTAGCACGCTGGTTTAAAAGGCAGATAAATATGGGGGAACCCCACACAATAAATAATCGATTGAAACAGCTTCCTCAGAAAATACTTCAGGCAAAGGGTACAGGTAATTAGTGTAATTCCAGTTATTCCTACATGGTAGGCTGAATTGCTTTCATATTTTTAGAGAGTGAAGAGATTGTTCTCTATCCTGTGCAATCATGTGATAAGCACACATAATTATATATACTTTCCAACTCTTACATGGTGTTCTCCCTCTCTGTGCACATTAATGCATACAGATTTCCCAGACATTAGATACACTAATATCTGTAGGTAGTCCTTAGGATATGTGTGACTAAGATTACCTTGAGCACAATTGAATAAAAACGTCAAATAATTTTGTGACAGAGCCCTTACTGAAACAAAGTGTTTTGATCACCTGTGCTTAGCATTGCAAATCAAAGCTTAAAAATACACTTCATTACAAATATGACACTGGTTTTGAAAAAGGGAGAGTTTTATTTTTTTTCTTCTGTTTGTGGAACTCCCCTTTTTCTGGGGGGAAAAGAATTGCAGAAGAAAGATGGAAGAGATGCTTCTTGTGTGCTCCTCAGTGCAACCGATGTAATGCAAAATGAGTTTATTGTGCCATTCAACACTATATTAGTTTTTCCTTTAGGGTTCTGTGTACGAGTATGAAATTTTAGTAGTTCCTACTGAGACTGCTAGCAATTGAGAATGCTCAGCCTTGTAATGAAAATAGCCCTCAATCATATGGAGAGTAATGCAAGTTTGACAGTAACATATGTGAGCATAGTATTTCCACCCCTACATGTATACATCAGATAAGCTTAGGCTTTGAAATGCAAGATACAAAGAGCAAGGGGCTTGTTTTATTCTTTTTTCTAAACGTTTTGTCATTCTGTACGTTAGACTAAAGCTCTGCTCTGTGATTAGCTCTGTTCTTGAGATTGAAGGTAATGTCAATTCATTATTTCAATTTCTGCCTTAACTTTCCATTCTTGCCCCTGCTCAGTCCCTTTACTGGGTGAAATTAATCTATCTGTACTACTTCCTTGTAAATCCTTTGTCTGCTTTTATTTGTAGGAGAAAAACGAGGGTTTAATAAAATCTCTTGCACTTGCTTAGATGCTGTGTTATCTTTAGTGAGATCACAATAAAATACAAGAAACAATACAAGTGTGTCTTCAACTGCAGTAGTAAAGAAAAAGGCACTTTCTAGTGCCTGTGGTAGTTACGAAAAGCACACATAGTTAATTGTGGGGACCATAAAGATAAAATTGTGTATCCACACTTTTGCAGATGGCATACATGAAATGCCAGGGATTAATGAATGGGAAGTGTTCTTTGAAGTATGAACCATACTGCAAATTTTTGCATATTTTTACAGCATGGATGGCTTTCTGACTCTTATGATAGGTTCTGATTTCAATATAAAGGTGTGATTATACTCTTTGAAAAGAAACATTCAAAGGAAGCCCAGCTTGGGGCTGGGAAGATAGAGGCTGGGGGTGGAAATACAGATATGAAATTATTTAACTGAGCGGTTAAACCACATGATTGTAATGGTTCCTTCTGCTTGTAAACATTACTGGAGCCAGTTCTTTAAGTAACATCAAGGGATCAATTTAGCTCCTTGGAAATTAAATTTTACAACTAAACTACTGTATTTTAATTAAAACTTAATCGGGAACAATGTATTTCAGAACTGTTTACTTAAGCTGGTTCAACTTTTCCCCAGTAAACTATAGGCATGCCAAGGTTACTCTTGTGTAGCTCTTAACGTTATTAAATCATGTTGATGTTGCATCATTCGAAATACATCCTTTGAAGAACCTCACAGATTCACTGCTTGCCTCAGCAGTTGAAGGACTTGGGAGCAGGTTCTCGAGAGCTTTTGGCTCCAGCTTTCTGAGGTGGAAATGTTGGTTGAAAATGCAACAATTTTGAGTTAGCAGTCAATGTGACTGCAAAAAACAGAATATTGATTACACTTTTAAATTGCTTTTTTTCCATCTTTAAAATTTTAGGGAAATGCTGATACAAAACAAATGCACACGTTTTTGTAATAATTATTGAAATTGTATGAACTAGTGCCTTGTAACATTACTGTGCGTTTACTGATAGTTGTTGGGTAATTTTTTTAAAATTTTTTTACATTTTCCCAATATCAGTTCTTATTATTTTTAATATTTTATTTCTCATATATAGTATTTCTGTTCAGAATAATTGAATCTAGCATCTGAATATTTGCTAGGAAAGAGTTTTCATTTAGCCGCAATGACTTTAACAGTCTACTTTGTGTTTATGACATTGCTCACATATTTGCTTGCTTATGTTTTTAAATCTCTGACCTTGATTCCTCGAGTACTTAAGTGTATCTCTGTAGAGCTTTCTTACTTACATTAACATTGCTGCTACCCTGGCTCGGAAGCTTTGCAGCTGTGTTTGGTGTTCAGCCCTGCAAGCTTTCTTTGCTCCTGTATCTGCTAAATTGAAGTTAGCTGCATGGCAGTGGGAACGTCTTGTACAAAGCAAAACAGCTTACATATGCAGTTGCCAGTAATACTTCAATTACTTTGACTGAAAGTGGGCTTTTGCAGTACCTTGCATTTGATTTACAGTGCACTTCATTTGGATGAGTTCTTTAATTGGAATTAATGGGTTTTGGCCTTGGGTTCTTCTGTCAGGAAATTGATTATGTGGTTTCCACTTATATTTTGGAGTGGATTTTTTTTTTTTTAGTAGGATCTGTGTCCTAGAGCTTGAAGAATTATTTTATTTAATATCTTACTGATGCCCTCGTCTGGCTTTGTTCTTCAAAATAGAGATATTTGCTTCAGAAATAAAAAGTCTTGTTATGTTGCCTAATTGATCATTTCAGAAGTGAGGTTTAAGGTTAAACCATTCATAACTTTGCAGTATTATATCCTCACTTAAATTAACGGGGCAGGACTGGGCCGTTTTTGATTGTTGTAAATAGCACTTGCTTTTACTGTTCCGTTCACAAAGATGACTGATTACTTTGTGCTGCGCTTAAGAAAGCTTGGCTGCCTGTGTCTGTTGGGGGGGTGGGCTGTTGGTTTTTCTCTTGTGCTTTTTTTTCTTCTTCTGACTGTAGTATAGCTTGCTGGAAGTCTTCTGAATCATTGATGTCGTTGTGATATAATTCCTGTGGAAATTTAAAAGATCATGTGAAGCAGCCAAATTCAACTGAATGAATATCAGTAACTTTAAATAATTAGATATTATGAGGGTTTGAGGCTAATTTATAACCCATTAAAGTCTGTGGGGATTTTTCCACTGGTCTTATTGGCCTTTAAAACAAATTCCTAACGTTGTAAAGCACTGTTACTTGAAACAGCTGAAGACGAGTTCCTTGGTCTGGTTATGTGAAAATATGCGAGTAATATACTTGGAGTTTGTATTTTGCAAACATATATATAACAAAAAGAGTGTTTGCAGATACCCATCTTTAGTTTGCCAGTAGCTCACTCATAAAGGTAAATTCTAGACATAGAAAATACGAAGTAAATCCAAGCATATTAATCTAAGACGTGGTCTCTTCAACCTGCCATAAACGGCTGTCCTTTTATCGGTGTGTTCTGTTTTGGACAAACATCACTTGTAGTAGATTCAGTCCTAAACATTGTGCAGGACTGGTGTTGCCTGCTTTTGTTTTTAATAAATAAGTAATTTTTTTTAATTTTTTTTTTTTATATTTAACAGTGGATCTTCAAGTGAAAGTACAATTTATGTTCTATCATAGCAAAGCAAATACTGTGTGGAGGAGAAGGGTGATGAGAGCTGTTGGGGTAACTGCTATAAAAGATCTGATGCGTGTAAACTGGAGGCATATAGCTACTAGGTCAAAATACAAATAATTTTGAATGCCACAGAATTCTTCTATCCCCACTGTATGGAGTATGCCTCTACAGCACGGGATGCCTTTGCCAGAACACAGAGTTTTTCAGATTCTTTTGTGCTGCCCTGTGGTTTTTACCTGGCCATTTTACCTGGCTTGAACAGAAATACAAATATTGCTTCTCATTGTTGTAATTATAGATGGTGTTTTGGGACTATTTATCTGCTGTAAATGAGATTTTTCAGAAGCAAATCAGCATTACTCTAGCTTAGATCCCAGAGGAGAAAGAAGAGAGGTAGTTATTGCAGCTTTTAACAACAGAAAAGACAGACCAATGCTGAACACTTCAGGTTTAAAAAAAATATTTGGTTGAAATTCCCTACCTGACAGAGTGATGGCATTTTGGTGAGTAATTGTAATGCATGAAACAAAGTTCATTTGCCTTGCTGTTGCCTTTTAGCTTCATCTAACTTATTTCAGGCATCGTTTTTCCACTTCTGGACTTCTCCTGCGCAGTCTGATAGTTATGCTGAATCATGCATCCCTTTTATGACATCAAGAACTCTCTCCGGAGAGTTTGCAACATAAGCAAGATTTCAATTTGATGTAAAGAGGCAAAAAACTAGTAAAGGCATGATTGGGCTAATAGATACATTAACCAGTTTAAAGGATTCATACCAAATGAGACTTCCAGATAAAAGGTCAGAGATAATTTATGCATTTAGGCAAGACCTACACACACATCAGCTCTTTTTTTAATGAATGCCATAGTAGTTGTACAAGCACAACCCCTTGATAGAACTTGCATATTTGTCCGTTTTAAAATAGACTGAATATGTCTGGAGTTTGCCTTCTTAAAGTCTTGATTGATTATTCAAAGAATAAAAAAAGTTTTCATAAAGCCTTTTTAACCTTTTTAAAATTAGCTTCTGTAGCTCAATATAGATTCTGGATGAAATTGATGTGTACTTCATAAGAATTTTTAAATACTGAAAAAATCTAGTTCATTTCACTACTAAAAGCTAAATTCACCTGACAGCATTCTGGTTTTAAAAGCAGGTTGTCATTCCAGTGCATGGAAACAAATGAATAATGTTGTGTCATTCCTTTACTTAGACTGTTTATTGGGGGGGTGGAGGGAGGGGGAATCTTACATCCTCGGGGCTTTCACTGTATCAGACATCTTTTAGTGAACTTCCTACTCAAAGGATATTATTTCTGAAGTCGCCGCTATTCTTCCTTCCAGACAAATTCCATTATGTGTTGCCAATAACAATGCCTTGTCACTTTGTTGGAAGTGAAATTAAGTAATGTGTGTTCAAGTTGCTGGAAGATGGATGATGCAGTAAAAGTATTTCAGCCATCCTTAAAAGAATACATTCACTTAATGGCTAAAAATAGGATGTTTCTTTTTAATGCTTAGGATTTTACAAATTATTATTGGAATGCCAGTAGTAGCCCAGTGGATGAAGCCATTTCTGTTGGGGGTAGGTTCTTTTCTTTAGAAACGCTGCTGGTGCAGCACAGCTCTTGAAAGCAATATGGCTGCATTAATTCTTCTCTGCAACTCACTGAGCTGAAAGTAGGGCAAGACATTTGGATCTTGGAGTACTCTATACATGTTTTCACCCCTTGGTCACTTTAATCCAAGCCAGTCTGTTGCAGATAAAACTAGTAGCCTTCCTGGATGTTTGTGTTGAAATTAGGGGGTTTGATATTACAAAATCAATGTGAGTGAGATAGGCATTCACTTAGCATCTTCATCAGAAACTTAGCAAGTGAATGAACTTGTTACTCCTAAAGACCCATGTTACAGAGAGGCTGCCTAGAGAGTTCTTTCTACAGCAGAGTATTTAAATGCAAGGCTAACCAAAATATGTGAATAATAGTTAAAAAATCAAATCACAATTAGTAATAGCCTAATTAGATTTCGGGGATATAGCGCATAGTAATTAATTGCTTTTATTTCTTGTTTTTCAGATTGTTTGAAGGACGGTCACCAAGGAAGCCCGAGAAACTTAAGACCCTTTTCTGCTATTTTAGGAGAGTCACAGAAAAAAGTATATCCTTTATTATTTTTTTTTATAAGCTACAAAGCAGATAAATGAAAAATTTAATCCCATTAAATTTAGAAATGGCTATGCAGCATTATGATGGAAGTGTGTAACAAAAGCCAGCTTGCTAAGTATGCTGATATTCATATTCATGTCACTTCTCATATAGATGATGCATGCAATTAAATTTTTTGCATGGAGCTTATTCTGTTTTCTTTTTTGAGAGAGATATATATATATATGGGGCATGTTTAAAATGTATATACATATTTTTTCACCCCCTTTATATATATATATAGTGTGTATATAAATATGTATATGTGTCTACATAAATGTACATATGTATGATGTTTGTAATGTATGCAACTACTTGCTGCACTCTATTAGAGTGAGAACGTGGAGGGAACTTAGCACCATATGTAGTCATTAAAATCCCAGGCTTAAAGATTCTGAATCAAGCTTCAGATTTCCTGCAGTATGCCCATTTAGTCCTTTGACTATAATGTGTAGTTCTGAGGTATTTTTCCTCTACTTGTGTTGATATTTTGGGGTTTTCCCTTCTATTCTCCCAAAGCAAAACTGTTGTGAAGTTTGCCCAGTTCAAACAAAACAAGTGATAGCCAGACATGAGATCCCCAACTCTTTTAGAAGTTAATGCAATATTTTCCTTGATGTACATAGTCAGATCTTCTATTGTTACCATGGATTTGAACATCTGCATAAGCTTTCAAAAACAGATTTATTTTTGTAAGAACCGTATCAGAGTTTATATTTTGGTTGAAAACGATATTTTGCTGCAGTAGCATACATCACATCTGCAGCAACGTCCTTATTACAGTATTTTTTTAAAGAACTTTTTCTTTACGTGTCAGTATTTTGCTATTAGCTTCATATTCTCTCAGAAGGGTTTGTTTTAAAAGACAGACAGCTTTAAGCTATTAAACATGAAAATCCCTTAAGTTGGTTCAGTCCATCTTCAGTTCATCATTTTAGTTCACCACAAATTAAATGCAGCTACATCCTGTTTCAGCTATCAAACTTTCAGCAATGTCAATAGAAATAAATCTCTGAGGTTAAAAAGTAAATTGTGATCTATGTCTGGGACTGAGAAGAGATACAGTCTGTAGCTTTTTTTATATACTTGAGTAATAATGTTTTCATGCAAACCAAATCCTAAATTTATGCAGCTGTCCCTGACCCCCTGTGCATATGAAATCTGTTGGGAACATGAGTTATGAAACTACTGTATTAGATTTCTTAACATTCTAACTTTAAATAACATTCAGTGAGATTCTTGAGTGCTCTTTCCTTGAATTAAAATTTCTATCATACCTTTAAAAGACCCCATTTTTTGTTCTTTTTTGTCCAAGAAAAATTAGTAGGACTGAAGTAACTTAGCCCTATAAATTACTGTAATAATTTTGCAATTCTTGTTATTGTAAATGGTAATTGAATTCCTTGTAAAAGAACACAGTGGAGACTATATCAGCTGAAGACTTTGTGCTCAAAAGGTGAATGCTTAATTTGTAAAATATTGTCGCTAATACCAGAGTTCCCTTGTGGAAAAGCACTTGATTACTGAAAGCTGTGCACTTTTTTTTTTTAGAGCAAGCAACCCTTTTCCCTATATCTGTATAATTTTGAAGAAAAGAATAGGATTGTTTAAAGTTTTTGGAGGCATATGTTTGTGCTTTACATACAGTTTTGAGTGTTTTTCACAAGCCAGTGCAGTAGACTTACTGCAGCAAAGAACTGAGTCTCAAAATGAAGTTTTTATTAGGGTGACATCACCTAATAAAAGGTTGATGTTTTCTTTCTGTTGCAAAACTGAACTTTTTTGAGTAAAATAAGGAGGAAAAAAATGATAGTGCATCCTTCCTGCAATGAGCAATGGCTCCTCTTTTTCTCTTCAGGGCAAGAGTATCTTTTGCAGTTGAAATACAATTTCCCTGTATTTCACTAGCACCCTGGCAGGGCTGAAAGCAGCTTGATTTGGAATCCACTAACACTGCATCTTTATTGACACAGTAGGACTTCCTTGGAAATACAAGCTGCTGCTTCATCCATCCATAGGTTGAGTACTCTGTGCATTGCCTGTTGTCACTGAAAAGTAGTCCTCTCTAAGGAGTCACAGTTTCTTTCTAAGTAGCATCACATTTTACTTCAACTCTTGAGTCTTTCTAGTAGTGTTTACAGTTTAAGTGAAAATCGCTTAAGTAGTAGTTTTTCCTTGATCTGGAAAAAGAAAAATACCCAAACTCCAAAGGGAGAGAAGTGAATATTTTCATGTTAATTGTTTTCAATTTGAGCATGGGCTGTCAGGGGAAGATTCAAAGCTGCTCTTGAGGAAAGTTAAGCTCTTGTGTTTCTGCCAAGAATGATGTTTGCTGTAATTTTAAGAGATTACCACTTAAAATAATCTAAGGACTAAAGCTCCAGCAGTTAATGCATTTTCCTCTGGGATTGGTTTGCCTCTAGAACCTACGGGATTGGTGACGTTTACAAGGCAGTGTCTCCAGGAGTTTCCAGACTGGGAAAGGTAAGTCAAACATCCTATTAATGTAAGAAATTTCTTGAATCAATAACTCAGCCCCATTCATATGGAATTGATTCAAGCCTGGAAGTACTACAGAAAACAGTGTTTGGTATGGATTGTTATGGAGAGAAGTACAGAGGGAAGTGGGTGAACTGCCACGAGCAGTTTGAGTGCTCTGAGTCTTCTAGTATGCTTGTTTGCCTGTGAAGCCAACAAGTCTTAAGTGAATTTTTAACAGTAGCACATCTTTGGTGCTGTTGCTTGAGTGGGGAAAAAGAGAGAGATGACTTGATTTCAGAAATGACAGGAAACATAATGAAGCATGAGTGATAACCAGCATGAAAACACAAGTGTTACAGCTTTCTTGCTGGTTAGCAAGTTACTGTGGGACAAACCCGTGTCAAAAATGTAGAACTTCAATTTCAAGTTTGGGGGTTTACGATGAAAGAGGTGGAGAAACGGAACAATTACATTAACTATGTTAAACCTTTGCAAATTGTTTCTGAAAGGCAAATGCATTTTCTTTAATCCATCTGTTTTGGTTTTTGGTTTTTTTCAACCACCTTATGTTAAGGTGTGCAAGAAGTTTGGGTTTGGATGAGTTTTCTTTTTAAATGGATGTCTTTGTGTGGAGATTCCGTAATCATCCTTTCTGTACGATATTTTTCCTCAATGATAGATCTCAGAAGAAACTGTCTAGATTGCATGTCACCTATGAAGGCACCATCGAAAGCAATGGACAAGGTATGCTACAGGTAAGCGCATATAAGAGTATATGTGGCTTTAGGTCATGTCTTTGTCATACTTTTATGATCTGCCAGCCTAATAAAGTTATTTGTTTATCCTCAATTGACTTAAATGACAAGATGTTATGCAGTGCAAAAGAAACATCAAAATTAATTCCATGGGCAGTCTTAGTACTGTCAATGTTCCCAGCTCATCTAGGTCTGGACATGTACCTGGTACAGAAAGAACTGACAGAAAATCACAAGCCCTGGACAGCTTCAGGTCTTTTGGTTCAAACCAGGATTAAAGATTGACAAGATAAAAGCTTCAGGCTGTGATCTCGATGAGTTGTCAAGGGTTTCAGTTTATTTTAAAAAAATTATTCTAGTGCCCCAGACAGTGACCAGGTCAGTGGTTCAGGACACTTTCTTGCTGTTGTCAGCACCACTGTTTCAGTCTGGGAGCCGCTCAGCAAAAGAAATTCATAAGGAGGATGTCCTTTCCATATCTATAGCAAGAAACACATTTGAGTTTTCAAATTAGTTGTTTGGGTTTTGTCTTTAAAAAAAAAAGTCTGCATTCTTGTTCGTTTATCAAAAAAAAATTACAACTACTTTAGTCAGGAACAAGTGCTGCAAAGGAAGAGGAGGAGGGAGAATAGGAGAACTTCTTTCTGTGATGCTTTTTGCTCAAACTTAAAAAATGTCTCTTGACTTTATGAAACTTAAACACTCAGATGTGTATTAAAATTAAGACCTCAGCAACTGCTCAATAATAACTATTTCTCTGCGATCTCTCTATTCAACTGTACTGTAACCTCAGAGGTGAGAGAGGGTTGAATGATGCTTTTTCATGTACTGTTTCTGTTGTGCCCTGTAAAAGTGAGTGTTGCCTAGGTTGTGATATTTTTCCTCCTGGCTACTTCAAGTCTTATCAAACAAAATATCTCTGCTTGGATGATGAGTGCTCATTCCAGGAGGGAGCAGGATAACCAAGGCAAGACAAGGCAGGAGTCCATAGTGACCCCAGCCTCAGCAGGCAGGGTCACTGGCTGGGACAAGCAGAGCAGGGATGGTGACAATAACAGTTTCTGCTGACAGGCTGGTGGTTATCAGACAAAGGCAAGGTGGTGAGTCAGGTCACCAAGGTCAGTCCTCGATGTCTGGTCAGCAAGTGGGCATCAGCCGAGGACAGGCCTGGCCATGGGCCCATACATGATGTGTCTCAGGTCTAGGACAAGGGTGTGTGTTTGCCTGGGGGCCATGTGCCAGGGGCAAGGATGGGAGCCCAAGGTGTGAGGCTACTCAGCACAGTTACAGTGCATTTGGGACCTTGATGCACTGAACATTTAGGTAGTTTTCATGTTACTTTTTTGTATCATAGTCAAGTTAAGCAAATCTTAAACAACTGAAGTGTGTTGGCATTTACAGGATAGGCTTCAGGATCACTTGCTGTTGTAGTGCCTGGTGCTCTCTGTGCTTTAGACTTTACTCTAACTCCCGAGTCAGTTTGTAATCTACACAGATGTTTCTGTCACTCCAGCAACTTTTGTTACCCTCCTGTAAATGTGCTCTCATCAGCTATCTAAATAAAAATCAGTAAGAAGCTAATAGCATTTGAAAGATGAAGTGACTTTTAAAAATTATAAATTTATATGGACAGTTAATTTGCATAAACAGTAATCACTTTATTGAATAAACCAAATCCTTTTAAAACAGTTGTCTATATAAAAATGTAATTTGCAAAATATGTATTATTGCAGCAAAAAATAGATTCCAGAGCTTCTCTGTTTCAAGCAGAAACCTTAATGATTGAAGTGACTTGCCTTGTTCAAGTGCATTTCAAGGAGAATTTGTAAGATGTTCTTTTAGGTACAGAACAACTGGTACAGGGGCCATGTTAACCTAAAAATGCTTCAGTGTGGACAGCTGGGGCAGAATGCTTATTAAAGGACAACTTAATTCTTCAATGCCCATAAAATGAAAAAAATACTGTAATTTGCTGTTTGCATCTTTCACATTTACCAAAATATGTTTTATCCTTAAATATGTGCGTTCAAAGAAAATCCACAAAACTTTGAGAGCATTTGAGATGCAAAACTTTATTTTGCTGTGTAATATCTCACTTGTCTTAAGTTTTCTGAGAAGTAGAAAGAAAAAAGAGAAAAGGCATGCTGTTAATCAGGCTCTGTCCTACTGCTTATATTTTTAAGTGATAGCAGCAGATTTCAACAGAATTATTGATATTTGCGCAAGACTTTATTG
This sequence comes from Egretta garzetta, assembly GCF_000687185.1. Lineage (NCBI taxonomy): Eukaryota > Metazoa > Chordata > Aves > Pelecaniformes > Ardeidae > Egretta > Egretta garzetta. The sequence goes on from NW_009258219.1 coordinate 951,220, forward strand.
CCTTGGTAAATGAAAGGATTTTATGCTGTTTGCTTATCTCATAATCGTCCTGAATATATTTTTGTTAGGTTGATTTTGCAAACCGTTTTGTTGGAGGTGGTGTGACTGGGGCAGGACTAGTACAAGAAGAAATTCGGTTTTTAATCAATCCAGAACTGATTGTATCGAGGCTCATCACTGAAGTCTTGGATCACAATGAATGTCTTATCATCACAGGTTAGTCTTTGCAGAAAATGTTTCATATCTTATTCTGGTTTTATGTATAGAAATTATATTTCAAGTTGAAGTTTGGTATGTTTAAATGCTGTAGGGATAAAAGAAAAGGAAGGAAAAAAAGTAAGACAATACGCAGTTGACAAAGAGCTTCCTTCTTCACCCCACCTCTTAAGACCATAGAGCTGCTGTTCCAATAGGCGTTTTGTGAAGGAAACAAAAACAAAAAAGGTGACAACAAGCAGACAAACCTTTTTTTATCCTATATAAACATATTTGAAGACTCAGTGTCTTTAGGCCTATGGTCTCAGCCATAATGCTTCTGTTATGTTAAAACGGGTGGTTTTTGTTCCTGTCTGGAATTTGTAACATTTGATGTGAGCAGTGGGATTGAAAACTCTGAGGAACTGCCTTCTGGTTACCAGAAAGGGGAGGAAATGGAAGAGGGGAAAATCAGCATCCATTAAAAAGGGTAGAAAGTCAGGAAATGTCTCTAAAGGATCTTGATCTTGTGAGCTACAAATGTGTTTGTGTTACTGGTAAGTTAGTTATGGGTTTGTAATTACAACATCAGAAACTAAAGGCTTCTCCAGTATGTTGTTGAGGGGCTATGTTGTTGAGGAGATGCACTGTGTCCAGTGCTTTGTTGAAAGTGTTTTTCCTTTTGTTTCCACATCTGTCATAGAACTTGAAATGTTTTATTATCCATTGGATTAAAATAGTTAGCATCAAAACACCAAATGTCACTATTAAGAACTGGAGAGGCGCAGGTCATGCTGTGTGTGTCTCAGTTCTATACGCAGGAACATAGTGAGCATTTTTCATGACTGAGAAATAAAATGATGCTATAATATTATTTACTCTAAAGAACAGCTATAAATTTAAAATATTTGATCGGAGAGATCATCTGGACAAACTTTGTAATAGATGAAGTATATTTTATATTTTTTTAGTTTGCACTGGTAAAAATGTTGGGTTTGGTTACCTGAGCTGTCTCAACAGTTAGGAATTTGTACAGGTATTAGAACACATTTCTTGGAAAAATCATTCCAAAGCATTTGCATGCACAGTAGAAATTTGAGCTTAGATCTTGCAAATCTTAGTCTGTCCTGATTTATTGATTGTACTGGGCAGAGCATCTTTTGTTTTCAGTCTTATACATGGTAATCTTTTTAAGACTGTTGGGATTTTTTCCACCCTGCCAAAACTAATGCCTTTTCTGTAAAAACTTTTTGATAAATTGGCTTTTTAAAAAAATGAGTCAGAAAATTCTCAGCCATCACTGATTTCTGTTGTGTATTTTGGATATGATACTATAATACGATTAACATATTGAAGTACTGTCCTCTGGGTGAGGCTCTTTGGGGTGGATAAAAAGAGAGCGCAGCTATCAGTCTGTGTAATAACTGACTGGGGGAAAACACTAAGTGAATGTTTTCAAAGACCTTCCATTCCCCTGCAAAAAGGGGTTGATTTGGCATGAACAATAAAGGTGAGGATGTTTTTTCCCTGCGGCAATATTTTAGTTTTCTTGAGCCATTGTACTTTACAGCGTTTTGCAATTAGTATTTGTGATATGGTGTTCTTCTGTAATGGAAACGGCCATTCCATCATTTTCATTTCATCCCTGGAGCTCTTCCACCTTGGTTCTTAGCCAAGTCTCCACTGCGTGTCACAATCCGCTTGATAAATTACATTCTTTGCGATGCATCTTGACTCAGCGGCCTAATGGGTATAACTGTGTAGCTTAAATTTGCAGAAGAGTCTGAGAAATTGGAGGGAAATTAAATTTGTTGTGATTGCACAGTGTCTGGGTAAGATCACTGCCATAATGAATATGGAACTGGTCACACAAACAGTAAAGTTCTTCAACAGAGACGTCTACCTACAGAAATGTCAGCAGCAATGCCAAAGATTCCCACAGTTGCATTTCTGGTAGAGCTGTGAATAGGTGTCAGTGGTTTTCATTCAGGGTTTTTTCTTTGTTTTTTTTTTTTTTTTTTTTTTTTGGTCCCCTCTTTGAGTTCACGTATACTCAGGCAGCATTAAGAGCAGATGAAGCTGTGTTCCATGTTTCCTTTAAATTTACAGACTGAACAATGGCCAGTCCTGGCCACATTTTAGCAATGCATTTTCAGAGTCTTCTAAGCACATTACCCGTGCAGTAAATGAGATCAGATAATGGGTTCAGCTGAAAATTTACTCAGAGGGAAAAATTGTTTTTCGGCTGGATTTAGCAGGCTGATCATGCCACTGTCTGGAGAGCCAGAAGACTAATGGTGGCACAAGGTAAGGATCAGAAGATCTGGCTGAAAGGGAGAGAAGGATCTTCCGCTCGCTTGTGGCAGTAAATGTGCGTTTATATCGGTGACTACAAAACTATACCCTTGCGCTTTTCACATGTACTCCTTTTTATTCAGTGCTAGTGGCACTGCCTTTTCAGAAGTCTAATTTCAGCTCATACGAAATACTAGAGGGACAGTATGGTGGCGTTTTTTTTTTCCCCCCAATCCCTGGGAACTTTATAATGCCATACAGATCATATGCAAATGAAAAGCTAGACTATGGAGTCTGAGAAAGGTATATGTATATTTAGTAATAATTGCAACTCTTCTAGATGGATGAGGTCCCATTAAGCACTAACTCTTGGCAATTTCACTGTTTGTCTGATGCTGTAACTATTACAAGTTTCACAAAGAATGTATTTTTGAATGATACTTGTATACGTTTTCTTTTGACTTTAGGCTTTTTTAGTTTATTTTGTAGCTTGTTTTTAGTGTTCTGATGGAACTGTGCTATTACGCTGTTATTTGCGGCTTGGCATTTCACCCCTTTATTATTTTTTTTATGGGAAGAAAAAAGATTCACCAGAAACATTAGCATATCCAATTTATCCTGTGCTGCTTCTGTTCTCCCAGCAACAGCAGTTTGTATCCCAGTTGTTCACAGGCAAAAGTGCTGCCAGTTGAATAACCATTTTGGTCTGACACATTTCCAGAGCTTCACTTATGAAAACTCATTGATTTTCATTAACTTTGGGTTTCTGGGACATGAGTTTAGAGTTCGTGTTATTTCTTCGAGTTTCTCTGTTATTGATTTTTTTTTTTTTTTTATATGCATTTGCTTGTTCATTTGTTTCCTGGTGCTTTCGTCATCAGACACTGTGCTCCCATAAAAATTAAGGAAAAAAACGAACCTTGAAAAAGTCAGCTTAATACTCTGATTGTCATTTGATGTATCCTGTTACAGTATCTTGATAACCCAGTCTTTTCTTTCCACATGCTAGACACCAAAGGAAATGCTTCCTTTTCAGAGTTGGAAGTTTTGCTATGTTGTCCCCTAAAGAGAGCTGTCAGAAAAGTCACATATTTCCCTTGTCTGTCCTTTCTTATTATGTGCTCAGACAGTTTTCCCAAGCATATCAGTAAATCTAAATTTTACCTGCATCAGGAAAAGCTTTACTGAAGGTTGACAGCCTACACTTCGATTAGAAGGCTGACTTCTGAATACTTAAGCCGTTCACGGTTGTCCTTTGTACGAGGGCATGGGTGTGTGTGAATATACAGACATACTCTGCCATCACAATTTTGAGGACTTTGATTTTGTAACAGGAAGCGAATTCTTGGTGAGGGATCTTACTGTCCCACTCATTTTGCACAGCAACTGTTCAAAATAGCCTTGGGTGGAATTTGTGTGCTCTCAGTACAGTTCATCACCTAGACAAATCCAAATAAATGAGTGGATAATAGGGCAGATGAGTTAAAGAAGCGCTGATAAGTCTTTTCAGTTAAATTAAATTTGGGTAAATGGGGAAAATGTCTTGAAGTATATGCATAATTTTAGACAGTTTTTTAACAGCTCATGTTTCATCTGCATAAGACTACTGAAAGCAAGCATTCAAATTCCCTTGTCAGATGAGGTTAAAATTGAATAGTTTTATGTTTCTGATTGTTCAACTTTTTTTTTTTTTTTCATTTAGAGATTGAAAAACTTTGAAATGAAATTTAAACGTTTGTATTCTCAGAGTGTCGCCGATCTGTGCAATAGTTAGGCATTACTCTTGTCTTAGTAATCGCATGGTTTGTGCTGTCAGCTTATAGGTCTTTCTAAAACCTATTTTTCTGTTATAGGCATAGCTGGTGTCACTGTAATTAAGGGGTTGCTTAACAGTTCTCTTCTTACTCTTCCTGTTTATAATTTGTGCCAAACTGTACCTGTACAAGCTGTTTTCCAAACAAGGTATTCTTTTCAGTCGCCTACTTTCAAGACTTGGCTGTTGTGAGCTCACAAGAGGTGAAAGTTGTGATCTTGCTGTGGCATTACTTTAGGAGCATTTCTTTGAAGCATTTGTGCATCCTCAGATTTTGAAGTGAGGTCCTGAAGTTCAGTGGAATGAGGTGAAAGGCAGCCTTTTAGAAAGGTGGTGATCCTTACTCTCAGTTAAAATGCTCTCCTTCTTGGCCTTGAGGTAAAGTTTTGAAAAGGAGTTCGCACAGTAGAGCATAATAGCTAAAATTACTGGAGGTCTTAATGAGCTACTTTCTTATAACCCTTCATGCTTGCCAAGATACCTTGCTGGACTTCTCACAGAGCAGCCAAGTATGCTCCAGTCCATGGTTTGTGGGTCCTTGAGCTTTTACAGAAGTAGCTTCTTGGTACTGACCACCGCAGCTGAGAGCGGTGGCCTTTTGGTCCATTCAGTGCCATTAATTGCTGTGATATCTGAGAATTTGTGTCAGGAACCATAGGGCAGGAATCGCGCTGAGCAAATGTAAAACGGAACAGTAACAAGGGAAAGCGGTGATTTATTGGGCAATGAGATTAGGAAGCTTTACAGTCCTACCTGTCCTTACGTAAGGTTGCCCTCAAGAGACTGTAGAGCAACAAGCTGGGTCACACTGACGTGTTGGAAATCTGCTTTGTTTCTGACCATTGGGGTTTTCTTTGGCTTTATGTATTTTAATTTTGTTAGAGAAATAAGACTTCTTAAAGAAATAAAATGTATAAACATACAGCTCACCACATATGCTTTTAATCTCTTTGTATTTTTCTTTTTATATTCCCTAAACTGTCGGCCCAGACATCTGCTAAATTGTGATGCAGTAGGGTTGCCCTGTTTTCAGTAGTGGAACGACTACTTTATCGTCATGTTTACAGGTAGTAACCAGAAAAAATAAAAGCAAAATGCTGGTGGTGTGAAGGCTTGCAGTCTTTGTTAACCAGATATTAGCCAGTAAAACTTGAAAGATGACAGGCAGTTTATTGAGAAGCTATTGAACTTGAGAGTGGCAAAATTGAAAGCTATCATCTTGTTATGTACTGGACATCATAAATAGATCTGCACTTGTTTTGTGCTGGGTGCCACACATCATCAGTGGAAAAGAAGATTCTGATGGTTACCAGAAGATCTTGTATTCTTGGTGCAGATATGAATCTCTATTTTCCATTGCTTCTGAGAGCTCCATGTTCATTTGGAGAAGCAGTGATTCCTATGAAAGATTTGACAAGTGAAAAAAACACGTGCGTATTTTGTATGTAATACAGAAAATAATTTGTTTCAGGTACTGAGCAGTACAGTGAGTATACAGGCTATGCAGAAACTTACCGGTGGGCAAGAAGCCATGAAGATCAGACCCCAAGGTAAAGTTCCACGTAAATTTTTCAAATGAAGGAATAAATAAATGTCATAAATTTGCAAACTTGGTACTTTATTTCCTAGCATTTGCCTTAATAGAGAATTTGACTGATCCTGCTCTCTTCAGTATACCCAACAAGCTAAGAAAGTTCTCTCATATTGAGATATTAATGCTAATAAATGGTACCTGCCAATATGTCAGTTCTTAAACCAACATCTTTTACAGTTATATGTATTTAATCCAACATTTTTGTTAGGGTACTGACTGAACTGTGGATTGCAATGTCACAAGAAGTTTGACAATGATACCTCAGGTGCCACAGTGCAGCTGCTGTGTGGCAAAATAAGATTTAATAATATGAATCTGAGTAGAAAGGTCTGAGCTCTTGAATTTATTTCTCCAACAATGTTATTGTAGTGTATACACAAAATTAATAATTTGGTATAGAAACATACACAATGTACTCTCATTTAAATGTTGGAGGAAGACAGAGCGCCAAAGTGCTTTTCTTTGACCTTGCGGTGTTCTTTCTTAATAAATAGTGCTGTGTAATTAGATTTGTTTTGTGTTTGTGCCCAAAGTCTAGCCAGAGTATTTCTAAATTTATAGGGAGATCTGTCTCATTTCTGATGCTGTTGTCATTCCTGACCCACAAAAAAAAAAAAGCGCTCTGTTGTCTGTTACGAGCTCACATTTCTAGCTGCTTCTAACAGAGAAGCTCTGCAGGCAATTGCTCATTTTGGATCATAATTACATGGCCAATATTAAACAACTAATGCCATCTACTTTTCTCCTCCCTCCAATTTTAGGGATGAATGGCAGCGACGCTACACGGAAATCGTTGCTATAGATGCGTTTCACTTCAGACGTTTCCTTGATCAGTTTGGTCCGGAGAAAATTAGGAGAGAGCTCAACAAGGCCAGTAACTTCTTAAAACAGCCTGCAGTTTCAGGCTGTTTCACTAATGTTTATGGTACCTTTTCAAATATTTTTGTGTTCTTATCTTCAGCTAAGGAACTTCTTGCTTAGTAGTGTCTCTTGTAAAAGGTCTACTTTTCAGGGTTTTGCTGTCTGATGTTAAGCAGAAGCTTGTCAAGTGGAATGACTCTTGTCCTTTGATATGCTATTCAAAGGTGTATTTTATTTAACTTTCAAAATAATAAATGAGGTTTGGATATACATTTTGTTAACTCTTCCCTGTCCTGCTCCTAAATTATGATTTTAAGTTCTCTTTGCCTGTTTGGCTCTGCTGGATCCTACTCAGCCCTCCAATCAAGGTCGAGAAGGGGGTACCTTATGTTTTAACACAGTGACAGTTCATAAATATGGTGCAACTTGCTTTTCTTCCATCTTTTTTGTTTGCTCTTGAAATAGTGACATATTACCTGAGAGTTTTATCTTTTCATATATTGGTATTGTCTTGAGATCAGGTCCATCTGTTCATATATCTCCTATCTTTATTTGCATAATAGCTGTAAGGGCTTTTGCAACTGAATGTGTATATACACAGCAGTCAGAGCTTGCAGTGATGGGGGGGATTCAGAAGACTGATAAATCAGGCCAGTTTTAATCCTTTAAACAAAACTTTTAGATTGATATTCAAAGCCAGCACACTTCCTACTAATAATTCTTACATGTTATGAACTTTTATCACTATATATTCAAAGCAGTCAGTCCTTGACCTTACCCCTGCGTTATCTGTGTGTATACTAAACTGCATAATTGGCTCCAATGGTCCTTGGTAGTCTTAGTCATCAGGGTTGCCAGGCTGAAGAGCTCTTTGACAAGGGAAGCTGGAATTGCGGTGGGTGTCTTTTTTTCTCTCCCTTGCCCTCCCTAATTTGGGAATCTTGTCCTTAAATAAAATATTTGAGTTTCTAGATGGTTCCCAGCCCTGGTCTCTGCCCTGGACTGTGTGCTGCGTAATGTTTGGGAACGTGGGGTTACTTTCCCAAGCTATGTCAGGTGCTTTATCATGTTGCATGGCTCAGATTTTCATGTTATTTGTTTTTCTTCTTGCTGTGCTGCTGCTTCTTTTCTTGAAGCTAAAGCAGTCTTTTCCCAGCTCTTGAGGTTGTACTTTTTCAACAGTTAGTAAGTGCCATCAGTGAGCTGTGTATAGTTCTGAGGCCTTAGCTTTCAACCTATGTCAGTGTTTTAAGGCCTTTGCTATTATCCCATGCATAAATTTTATCTCCCAACAAGAGGTGCCTGGTATCAATCTCCAGTTCCCATAGCAAATTCTCCTAAGTTAATAAGGCTAATGGGCCAGACTGAGGGCCTTGCATGGCTAGTAGAAGGCATAGGCAGTGAAAGGTCTGTGGCCTGTTACAGCAATTGCAATGCTATTTCTACTGAGCAGTTGAGGACAGGACTGCTTATACAGTTATACTATGTTAGTGTGCTTGTATTTGGGTTCAAAACTTGCTAATGATATCAAGTCTGCTTAGTGTGCTTTTATGTTTATAGATGCAGCGGGCCTCTGCTTTAGCTAAGGCGTTAGATAGGAGGACGCAATGCTACCATTGTTAAAGGCTTCTGCTTTCTATAGTATAGGAGGCTATAGAGTACTATAGGATGCATTTTAAATACATTCTAAGATAAGGCAGTGTGTTCCTAATTCTCAGCTGGAAAGGGAAAGGAAGTATACTTGAAAGCTAGTATTTTTTTTTTCCCTCCCAGAAATGATGTGCAGTGCTGAAGGACTAATCTAATTTAGTCGTAAAACCTTAGCATCTTGACTAAAGTAACATTCATCAGCTTGTTTCTTCATGGTTGGTAATGAAATTAGCCCTGAAAAAGACAGTAAATAAATTTTTGTAAACTTCAGTGATACCTTAGTACAAAATTCAAATTACCTGCTCTAGTGAATTTATGATCTGCCTACAATTTTCAATAGTATTGATTGGGTTTGGATTTTTAAAATAAATTGTGGTGGATCCATGCAACTTTTATATAGTGTGTCGGTTTGGCTGACATTGTTTGATGAGGACTGATTGGTATTTAAAGAAAATTTTAAGTCTGAATTAATTCTCTGTTTACTACAGTAAAAATTTCATTAGATTTATTGGAGGTTCTATAATATTTTAATAAATATTTTTTAATGTACTGTGGTCAGTTTTTTCAGTCTGATTTAAAATTAATATTAACCTTAAGATTTCTCTGTGGGTGAAAACAAGTTGATAGAATAAGCTGCAACTCTATTATGATTTAATAAATCAGGACTCAGTAAGCACAGTGTATGCACACAGGCTCTGAAATACACGTGTATTATGTATTAGTAGGCACAGCTCAGCATCCACATGTTTCCAGAGGTGGTTTTGTTTGTCTGTTATTTTGTTAGACATTAGGAAATGATTGAAACAATTTGAAGTGATTCTTCTCACAACTTGTACTTTCTTAGAAGCCTATATGATTTGTCTTAAAGAACTAGATGTTCACTCTCAGTTTTCTCAATAGGTAGCTATCTGAGGCTGACCCTTGTTTCTGGTTTAACCCATACTCAGAAAACAAGATTAATATTGTCTAAAGTCAGCTGTTCAGACTAAGGGGAAAAAAAAAAAATCATCTCTGATTTTAGCATTAAGATTTGCAAGTATATGTGTAAGAGATGTCACTACTTCATCCTTACCTGCCCCTTGAGATTATTGCCTAATAAAGACTCACTAGCAATAATTTTTCCAGTTGCAAGTTCCACTTTCCAAATCCTAAGGAACAACTGACTTATGAGTGGCATTGCAAGCCCAATTATAAATGTCATTAAGCCTATTTTGATAGTCACTGATTAAGAAAAGCTACAGCTTCATCTTTGGCAAGAAATGCTTCCCTAAGAATTATGGTATGCAGGACAATTATGCTTCAGTGTTAACTATGAGAACTGTATGTAACAGTTTTATATGGAAGCAAACCAATTGTAAACATCACCCAATGTCTAAATAGTAGGAGATAGCGTATATTTGAAGTTGTGTACAACTTAAAAGCAGATTCATTTATGTAGTTAAAAAGGAACAGCTCTTCTGCTTGCCATATGGAAGCAACCGCTTTAAAATTGCGCAGAAAGCTTTCATGTCCCTGGATTCCTAGGTGAAACCTATTTAAAATACTGGTGCACTGTCTCTTTTTTTAAAAAAGTAATTAGTTTTTCCTTTATCCTTTTTTTGCTATGAAAAATCATAAGGGAGCACTTACTTAGATATTTTTCTTCATGGCTGCTGAAGTCCTTCCACATATTTGCTGACTTCCTTATTGCATCTGAGATGGTTTTCGTTCTCTGTGTCCTGGCAAGTTGAGAAATACATGCCCATTAAGTAAAAGCTGAAAAGAAAATGGCATGCTGTTGCAACACCAATCCATTTCCCTCACTGGGAGGATGGAATTTGAAGTTATTTTCCACACAGCCAAGAGTACTAGCTAGCTTGGCCTGCTAGTTTTGTACAAACCTGCTTTGGACATGAAGCACTCTAATAGCTCTGACTTGAGAGCTCAAGTAGCTTGCATGCACCTGATGATGTCTAAGTGCTCCTTATGCAAATGCTGTATCGTGGTACCCTGCTAAATTACAACAAACGGGAGTCTGAATTTGCAGCTTAGATCAGATTGGAGCGAAACCATGGGTACTTCAATCTGTACCAGACAGTTGTACCAATTCAATACATTTTTGTACTGTTGAAAAACTTCCCAAAGAGATTTCCTTTCTGTACATGGAAGCACCTGCTTTTACTCAAGATTTCTTGGTGTATATCACTCCTACTCTCATTTATTGCATTAGACCTTTACGCTAAGATGCCATTTTGTATTTTATTTTCAGTTTTGAGGGATTTCAGTAATACTGGACACAGCAGTTCAGCTGTCATGTATGCTAAATGGGCTGCAAAGCAACAAACATGATACAATCTCTTGTTAAAGTTATTCTCTGCTCTGGCTATCCTGAAAAGTTTCCTAGTGCTGTGATGAAAGCCCTAGGAGTCAGCACTTGTATATAATTAACTTGGATCTAAATGAGGCAAAATTATTCTTGCCTTAAATTCTTTAGTCATTGACCTTAAATTTAAAGGAAGACTAGAGGTGTATTGAGGTAGTTTGAACCTGGTATTGCTAGAAGACAATACTGATTACTGTTAGCATCTTACTGTTTGAAAACACCACACCAGATTGCCTGTTGATTTCATCTTCTGACTCTTGTCTGCCTGCAGGCCTACTGTGGCTTTTCTCGACCCAGTGTTCCACCTCAACATCTCTCTGCAATAGCCACAGGAAACTGGGGATGCGGTGCCTTTGGAGGGGACTCCCGATTAAAAGGTAAATTACAGCAATTCATTAATTTCCAAATGAATCAAATAACATGATTTTGATTGTTGGCCACCTTTGTTGTTTTGTTGTTGTTCAGGTACATTTTTTGGTTTTGTTTGAATTAATACATTTTAGCCAAGAATTGGAATAGTAGTTAAACTGTCCATAGAACTGGTTCTTTAGCTTTGATCTTCAGGCCAGGAGTAACGTGGCCTAAAACAATAAAAATGCACGCTGCTTTTTTATGCTGTTTTCAGTTTAAAGTTCGAGGTAAGTACGTGATGGTGGAATGCTGAATTTACAAGGACATGTAGGACTGAAACCTTCAGAAGTACAGACGCTCAATATTAGTTGACAAAAGAACACGTTCACTGCAGTTCTCAGCCATACAAATCAGTTGACCTTTCTGGAGCAGTCTTTTTAGATTGTGCCTAAAATTTATATCTCTGCAAAGCTGTTTAAAATAGCTGGTAATTTGCAAGGCTTTACAAACTTGCTGGCAATGCTTAACGTTTAGTTTTGCTCCTTAATATGTTGCTGTATGCCAGAGGGGTTTCCAGTCACTCAGACATGCTGCTTTCTTTCCTGACTCACCTGCTATATCACTCACTTTCTCATGTTCTTTTATTTTGAATTAGAGTATTTATAATGCGGCAGATACTACATGCCTACATTCATTTAAGACTCTTCCTCATCACGTCAAGAACTGATGGATCCTGACATTTAAATGGGTATCCTGATTCATATAGTTCTAAGTAGAAATTTACATTTTTGTTTTCAAACATTTGGAAAGTATTTAACATTTGCTTTTCTGAACAGCTTTAGGTAGTTACATTAAGACAAACAATCATCAGGCTACCAGATTCATTAGGGGTTTTTTCTTAATGTGTTTTATTCACTGAGCATCTTTTTTTTTTTTTTTTTTTTTTTTTCTCAATGCTCATTGATTTCCTGACAGTTGTTTTTTGATTGCCAGTAGATAAAATGGGCTGCCAAGGGCAGGTCATCAATACCAGAAGTAGTGTTTACTGCAGGATCTGATCATCCTTGATTATGATTATGTTAGGAAGGTTTAATAAATGCTTTGATTTGCATAAGGCCTCCTCTTGGATCTGAACTGTAATATCCCATGTATGTTTTTTTCAAGGTATGGGTTTCTAATAAAAATATGGCTCATCTGATCTAAGCCAATATTTGTTGGACACTGGACGTGACTTTTACAATAGGGATTGCTCACTACAATGCTTTACTTCCTCTTCCCATCGGTCAAAGCTGAAAACTGAAGCATACTGAGAAAGACCACCAGAGCTGAGTCTATTTGGTGAGGTAGCCTGTAAGAAAAGTCTTTGATGTAGACAAAGAAATGAGCCATGAGGTGTGGTGCTTCGTAACTTGCATATGAACTCCGGCCAGAACGAGAACATGTAAAAACTTGAACATTCTCTCAGTTTTATTTTAACTTAGTATTTTAGTTTGAGCTTTCATTTATGTAACTTTTCATCTGGTTTTGGATCAACCTTATTTTTTTTTCTGAAATCTGTGAGAATTAACACTTAATGGCAAGTTACAGCACTGCTGCTGTTACGAAAAATCCATCTAAACCTATGTGTGTACTCTCAAGTCTTCTGTTCTTTTGGCAGACCTTAGAAAGACAGACATTGGTTTAACTTGCACTTAAGCTACTCTTAATTAATTTCTTTAGCTGACTCTCAAAAATCAATACTTAATAAAGAGAATTAAATGACAGTGGTGTGCTATGGGATATGGAGCTAGTAGTTTAATATGTGACCTATTCTCTGAGCTCATGCTGACTAGAAACAAGATGGCTTCATTCTTTTTTTTGTAAACCACGAGCTATGAAAAGAGTCCAGTAGTTTGTCATGTGTGGTTTTGTCAGAATAGAGTTGCATTTGATGTGTGGTAACCAAATGAAGTCTTTTCTAGTTCACAGATACTCCCTGCACAGTCGTAAGTGCTAACGGTGTTTCTCCCTTTTGTTCTAAAACACTGTATAGGGTTGTTCTGCACTGCAAATTCTCTCCATGGTTTCACTTCGTTATAAGCAAATTTCTTACACTGGAGAATAAACTTTTAGACTTCTTGGGGAGTCATCCATTCTTCATTTCAGAACATGTTTTTAAAAATGCCGCTACTATCAGTATCACGGTTTCACTGAACCCAAATAAAGAGCTTTTGTTGACTATACAGGCTTGACAGTGTATTGCAATGATAAAATAATTTTCAAAGGTTAAAATCTTGCTTTTTCATTTAACATTCTTAATTATACAGCCTTGTTCTTTCAGAAGTAGTATCTGGATCTGTAACAGAGACCTTGGAACTACCCAAGTATTTGGTGTAATTGGATATAACTGGATAAGAGCCACAATGCATTATATTTTTTCATTATTTTTTTTAGTCATGAATTAAGGGAACATGACTGTGTATGAAATATGGTTTCACTCAAGGTCACAGATGATGCAAAACCTAAAGTATTCTTAAGGGAGTAAAAAAAAAAAAAAATCTGGCTTTATAAATTAAAGACCTGGTACGTAAACAAGACAGATTCCAGTGAAGTCAGGGATACTTCTACAAAATTTTTGTATGAAATTAAGATAGACTTTAAATATGGAAAAAAAGTATGTTTCTTTCATTGGGAGAAGTTGAAGATCTTGTCTTGCTTTTCAAACCAGAGGATAATTTAACATTACCAGCTGCAGGGACTCCATGCAACTGTCTAAAGATTATAAAAGTGTTGTTTTATTGAAAATAGCTGAGATGATCTGATGAGGCCTCTCATAAATACATAACTTTAACTTCTATCAGTTGTGAGAAAGTACTCTCTAGATGAATTGGCGTTCTTATTTACCTGAGAAAATAAAGCTCAATAGGAAGACTGCCATCAGCTTTATAAAAGACCCTTGTAGGATTGGTGGAAGGAGAGAAAATCATGCATCTTGCCTCATGTAAACACATGCGATGTTGAGGCGCTACCGTGATAGTACTGCAGTTCTGAACTTAGGTGGTAGGCAACAGCAGGAGGAGTGCTGGGTGTTTGACCAGCACAGTGTTGCTGCGCCTGCAGTAGCGGAGCTCCGCTCTGCTTGCCCCTGCTGTGTCTCTGGTGCCACTCTGGGCTTTGGCTGCGCTGCCGCAGCGGGGAGTCCCTGGTGAGAACATCCTTTCCTCTGGATAAATGGGACTGAGCGCCTAGGGCCTGCAAGGATAGTTGGGTCCCCAGAGGGATTTGTATCATGCTTCCACTGCCCTTGTGCACTGGTAGAAGGTGGCATGTCAGCACAGCCATTCCTGCAGGTCTGGGAAGAGTTAAATGGGAACACATCAGCTGGGTGCAAGAGAGCCCAAATCCCTCCAGTCCTCTGTACCACAGGCTCTATTGCTCTTCTTCTGGTGCTCCTTTCTGTATCAGTAGCATAGAAATTTCAGGTGGTGGTGTGTATCATTAATGCCCCGAAGATTGTGAAGCCTGATCCTTGACAGAAATTTTGACCCTCGTTTCATAAGATTTATAGCAATTCAAAATAAACAGTAGAAAATGTTTAATATCTTCTGTAAAGTGAAACCGCATTGCTTATTTGGAATGAATAATAAGATTCATTAGGTTCTGTTCCCCTATGCAAGCTAGTTAATTAGACCTTTTAAAAGCTTTACCAAATCCACAGCTGGTTCAGTAGTTTAATTAAAATATCATTCCCAGATTGAGATTAATTTCACATGTGAATCATGTAATTTATAATTTTAGCTACAGGTTTACAAGAGGGTTTTTGATTAAAGAATGCAGTATTTTATTAGGTCTCTGTTTAAAAATGTGAAAGATCTTGAGCTGAGCTATGAACAGCTTTCTGTTTAGTTTCCGCTAGCAGGTGGTAATGCAGCATGTACTCTATTTTATTTAAAATTAATCTTTACAAAGACAATATTAATCACATTTTAATTAACTCTACTAACTGGGTAGAAAAGGAAAGAATTAATATCAGAGCTGCACCCATGGGCTCTGAAATCAGACAAGCCGTAAGAGATTAAATAGTTGCTGGGGTCCATTATTTGGACTGTTGTCACATTACCTGAAATGAACGTGTGATTGATTGCATGCATCGGTGACGCTCCAGCCTCGCAGCACCAGTTGGTAAAAAAGCTGCGCTCTTGGAATAATTTGGTGCTACCTAAAAGGGTCCTGGTTTTTCTTGTCCCCTCCCTGTTCTTGGCTGTGTGGTCTGGTACCCTCCCTTGGATCAGCTGCGGCTGTTAGCAAACCCTTCACTCAGCCAGCTCGGTTGCTAACCTAGCAGAACACAATTAGCTTTTGTTCTTTTGTTACATAACTTTTCTGCCAGGGTGGTGAATGGAATTGGCTCAGGGAGACTCTGAGGAGCACCTGAGAGCTGCAGAAAAGTCAGGAGGTGGGTGAGAAAGGAGAAAATGCAGCTGGACCAGAGGGACTTTCTCCAATTGCAGTGGGTCATTAGCTTGGCTCAGCTGGGATCAATATCCCAGATGATTTCTCAAGATGAATCTTCAAAAATCTGTTTCCAAGATAGGAGGCATTCTTTGTTCTTTTCTGTATAGAAGAACAAAGTCTGTCTATTTTGTAATGTTAGCCATTAACAGAACTGGGGATGCGGCTTGGTCCAGCAAGGTTGACATAAAGCTGGAAGTTAAATAAGCTGGAAGTTAAATAACCTGAATTGCATTCCTGGCATTGCCACTCACTCTTTATAGGTCAGAATGAGCCATCATATTCTATGCTGCATACTTTATTATAGGTAAGATAGACACCTTAAATTGCACGGTAAGAGGCTGCAGAACCATAGGTCTCCTCTGGGGAGCTAAAAGGTGGGTCAGCTCCTGCCTTGTGTGGCTTACCTAGTGGAAGGGTTGGCTCCATCCCTTCTGAAGGGTGGCAGAGAATGGAAATGGTGATGTGCTAATGGATGTGTTTTACCCCACTGCTGGTGACTCGATGCAAGCAGCTTAAACCAGGATGTAAGGTGGTGCTCTGTCTTCTTACGCTGTCACTCACGTTTATTGGATAATTAATGGCTGTATGCTCCTTGGGGGCAGACACAGACCCCGAAAAGAAAACCAACCCTTTGATTTTTAAGCACAATGTTTATCTAGGAAAGTAAGGGTGGTTGTTGCTAGTGACTCCAGCAGAATCCTCAGTGCTCTGAGCTGCAGTGCCCAGTATTCTTCACTTTGTTTTAAAAGTGGAAATAATCCTATCTCTCCATTGTTCAAATTGCCTTGCAGCGTTCACCTGGAGATGGGTGGTGTGATTATTTGCTGTAAACTTAGGCTGTGTTTTTCCCTTCAGCGAATTGTTTTACCCTGTATTCATGTGTGTAATCTTCTGTTGTTTCAGCCTTAATACAGATATTGGCAGCTGCTGAGGCTGGACGTGATGTTGTTTATTTTACCTTTGGAGATGCGGAGCTGATGCGGGATATTTACAGCATGCACACTTTTCTCTGTGAGAAGGGCCAAACTATTGGTGAGCATAAGGGAATCTTTTTCATGCAGCAGAGAGACATCACTGTCTCTGTAAGTGGAAGTTGTCTGATAAGAATTATTGTCAAGTCCCAAACACAAGAAAATAGGTCTCTGTTTACTTGTACCTATTTCCAGAGTGGGGAACTCTTCTGATTCAGGGTCAACTGCACAGTGTTAATCTGTAAGGAGACTTCTTGAATCCTTTTCTGATTCACTTGGGAGTTACAGTCCAGAATTTGGAAAATAGAGGTACACGTGGTAGACAGAAGATTTGCAGAAATTTTTAATATAACTCAAAGTGCTTTAGAAAGGGAAAATCTGCTTACGCATTCTTGATGGAGATTTGTCTTACAGTGGTTCTGGCTTGATCCTGCGAGATGTGGTCAGATCCAGTAGCACTACAAGAAAAGCAGTGTATCCATTGCCCCACTGTATTCGTTACACGCGTTTAATTTCTGGGACAGAAGCACAAAGCTAGGTGATTGGCAATATGTTTGTAAGTAATACGTGTGCCAGCCTAATGTTCAACTAGCTCGTGCGGAAAGCTCAGCGGAAAGTTGAGGGAGCCCACCCTATGTTCTGAACAAACTTTGCAACAGTCACGTTCCCCTTACACAGTTGTCTACCCCCTCTTTCACTGCTCATTTAAAGAGATGTTCCTAGCTGCTGTCTCAGTGTGAGTGTGCGCTTCTAGTCTTCATTTGCAGTCATATATTCTTCATATGGCATGATCTGATGTGGTTTTTAATTATTTCTTTTTATTTTTAAGGGGACATTTATAGGCTGTTACTGAGATATTACAATGAAGAATGCAGAAGCTGTTCTACTTCAGGACCAGATGTCAAGCTGTACTCTTTCATATACAACACCATTGAGTCCTATGCAGATTCTACTGATGATGATGAAGAAGAAAAAGGGTTGTGCTTTGAGGATTGAAATAAATCTATTTGATCAGAATATTGTTCATCTCCTCCCACTGGTATATTGTGTGAATTAATTGCTGGGTATAATGTATGAATTGGCTTAACTTAATATGTATTGACTGCATTGGTAGTTATGTATAACACCCAAACAAAAAAAAAACCCCACCCTTGAGAGATGAGATTTTTTTGTTTCATGGTTTCATACAGGAAAACCTTGTTCATGTCTGTACAGAAACGATTTCTTTGGTAAATCTGGTTTGCAGTATACCTTGTTAAGCAGGATATTTTAGTACACATTTGTATTTCAGTCAGAAAAACTGCTGGAAGACTTCAGAAGATTTCTCTCTATACCTTTGCCTTTATTTTTCAGAAATCTGATCTGGATTGCTCATGTAAGCTTAGTGCTGGAGTGCAGGCAGAGAGAGCGTTATAATGATCGTTCTTACTGAAAATTGGCCATAATCCAATTACCTCCTTAAGACTGCCACGGAACCTTCGTTATTAGCAATTTTTTTCATTCATTTAACTTAAAATGTCCTGGATTTAATCTATTTTCTTAATAAATGGTTAAAAAATGGAAGATTCTGGAGGAGCTATAATGCATTTCACGACTGCATTGTCTTCAGTGAATCTGCAGAAAAGTTAGCATGAAGAAGTAGAGAAAAAAGCGAAGTATGGGAGGGTGGGAAAATGAGAAACGTGACCAAAGTTAAAAGCAGGGGGAAACATTTTCACACGAAACTCTTCAATACCATTTTTCTGGTGCTATCTGTTACAACGTTGAACAAGGTCTTGGACGCGTTAGTATATCTGAAGTTTCTCAAGGGTCGCTGTTGCTGGCGATGCCATTTGAATTAAGGTCTGCTAGTTGTGTTTATATTGTCATATCAGTTCTCCTTTATCGCAGTGTGCATACACGTGAGTATAAGATCCCCATGGGATGACATGAGTGAGGAAATGGAAATCACTAACGTTACCAGTGGGAGGAAAGTCTGCAGGCTACAGATAAGAACAGGAGGTCTTGTTAGGAGTTTGCGCCTGCGTCTTTTTAGGCATGGGAACGATAACAATGGAGAGAGGGCAAAAGATGTGTAAAAACTGTGCTATTACTATCTCTGTGAATACCAAATTAGTGTTGCTGTAGTACATTAATAGTTTATGCAAAACTGCAGATACATCTGTGATAAAACTTTTCCAGGTCTATGTACAGGGTCACTCCAGTGAAACGTTTGTTAGGTCAAACCCAGTTTAAGTTTAAGCCCAAATTGCTAAGTTTCGCCTCTTCTGTGCTAGATTTTTCTGGTCCGTCGTGGTGCTATTACCAGTTGAGCACTACAAGTAAAACCCGCAGCAGGAAATGTAGTGAGCGAAGGCTCTAGTATCGACAAATCCTTTCAGCTAATGTCAGATAAAACCTCTCCAAGCCTGAAACACGGCGTGGTAATTAAATGCTGGAAGCTGTTGGCAGTCTGGCTTACGAAAAGGCACTCGCTGCTTGAGCTGCTCTGGTGGAAGCAATAGCAAAGAGTTTGGGGTGTTTACAAACACCTTCAGCGCCGCACCTCTGCATTAATGCGAAGCGGGCAGCTCGGAAGCATGTTGCTTGGAAGGCAGCAGGCACAGCAGTGTAAGGGATTCGCCCTGTTCTTCCCACCAGCTGTAGTTTTTTCTGCCCCCATACATTACGACGAAAATATTTGGGCTAGGATTTCAGGCCCTTCTTTGTGTTTGCAACTTGTGTCCTCAGAGTTAGCAGCGATCTTTTTCTCTTGCTCCTGGTGTCTTCAGTGTTGGCTCGGATTCTGGCAATAGGAATAACAGTGGTTTATATAATAAGCTCTTACTTGGGCATTCAGGTGCAACCATGATAGCGCTTCTAGATGCAATGCCAATGATAAATGTACCCTGTTAATTAAGACAAGTGATGGAAAATTGGTGCTATCTGCCAAACCTTCTTCACCCTACTGCTCAGGATTTCCTATAGAAGAGGTGAACAGAATTTGTTCCTAAACAACTGGAAGAAAATAGAGCAAAAAGCTTTAGGTGGCTAGTCATGACCTGCCCTTTCTTGGAAATAAACACACCTTTATTAGTGCAATATTAATTTTCATTGTGAGGGGAAGTGATTTGTCCAGTATGAAAAATGTACCAAAATAAGATGGCATAAAATTCTACTTTAATTCTAGAAATGGAAAAATATACTGAACTTTGGACAGATCCTCTGAAGATCATATTATAGGGTATCCAGTTAAGAGAGTTTTTGCGGTGTCAGGTGTTCCCAGGATAATCCTAGTTATTTTGTGCAGCCTGTATTTTCACGGATATCTGAGAATTTTCTAATATGGGGAAGAATGCCTTTTATGTGAGATCACTCTTTAGCATATGTTTACCATATATTTTTTTTTTCCCCTTATGAAATACGGTTGTATGGTCAGGAGAAAAGGGAACCACTTACTCATTTTCTGTTTAATGTGTTATCTGATTAAGAGGGATATATCCTGTGTTCTGCTGCGTGTCCCTGATCTCCTAAAGGGCAGCGTCGTGAGAACACTTTGAGTATGACTTGATCGCAGACAGGCTGAAGATTATATTTTTCTTGGTTGTTTTGGGTTGGTTGGTTGAGGTTTTTTAGCAAAATAGCCCAGAATTAACAAATTAACCACGGTGTTACATTCCCATGACTTTCTAATTCAATGAAGAGCTAAGCTGCCCGCAATGCTGCACGTGGAAGCGGGAATTTTGCATCAGCCCAACACGTGCTCTGCCTCTTTCTTTCTTTGTCCCTCCACCCACCACTCCCCATCTATAAACCACCCGGAATGCTTTCCTTAGCTGGAGGCGCCTTTTGGCGCTCTGCTGGAAGTAGCGCGGAACGGAGATGCCGACGGTCTCTGTGCAGCCTGGCAAGCTTCAGTTTCGCCCTTCTAGAAACCTGTTTACGGAGTATTCCGGTTTGGGGGTTGTTTTTAATTACTTTAGGTATGTTTGCTATATGATTTCAAATAAAAATAAACTTCCTACCAAAACTTTTGTTTTATACTTTTTAGCAGCTAAATTGAATGCTTAATATGGAACAACAACAGGCAGTCATGTAGATTGCAATGTTGCCTCATAGTCAAGCTTGGTGTCGGAGCACTCCTGTTGTTTTACAGCTCTTGCACCTAAACTCCTCAGTTTTGAGGTTTTCTTACCTAATGATGAGTACCCATTACTGTATATATTAATTTATAAACTGTTGAAGTGTTCCTGACATTCTTCTAAACTTACAGTTTATGCACCATTATATTATATTGATTTTTCTGGACCTGTATGCTGATGTTTACATGATTTTGTAGGAATACGATTAAAAAATCCTGACTGAAGCAGTATCGTGTGCTTGGTCTCGTCATGTGCTTTCCAGGCCAGAGAAATTCCAGCGCATTTGAATGTACACGGCACAATAATGTAGTTCTAGCAGTAAATGTAATGATTCAAGTATTTCGATACGTAAAATACAGCTAAGTAATTTAATCTTGCTGTCCAGTATTGTCGCGGTTGCTCCTCTCTGCGAAGCGATGTACAAGGAACCACTGTAAATCGGAAGGGTGTGAGCCTGAGACTTCGCCCGTCTGTACGGCCATACGGAGGCATTTCCTTGTTCATTCCCAATCCGCTTTTGGTAAGCGAGGAAGTGTTGATTATTCTTTGAACTTCATGAAGGAAATAGAACTGAATAAAACCCTAAAAAGATAATGAACATGTCGCGTAAATGTTTGCATGGTTCATAAAAGTGGGACTGACGTCCTCCTAGATGAAAAGATTTAGAACAGTTTTTCAAAAATCTTGGTTTAAGCCAGTAAGGAACTTTTAAATAATAATATTATTACTATTATTGAAAATGAGGATAAAATACAGTTTCTGATTGCTCCAAGGGTTTAGATGTAGCCGAGCTCATTAGAGTTTGCCGTGTCGATGCTGAAGGATTCAGTCCGTAGCACAGCAGGGGCAGTGAGGACGATGTTACTGTCCCAGGCTGCCGCTGACCTACTGGTGATCAGCAAACGCCCTCGGGAATACGCTCAGCAACTCCTACCGGCACCCCCAGCCTGAGGAGGTCACTCCTTAAGGATAAAGCACGATTGTCAAGGGCGGCTTCCCCGTGGATTTTCCCCATATTTTTTTTCTCCATTGCAAACCATTTGCTTCCCACCTGTGTGCCGGTACTCGGGCAGAGGAGCCCCAGGCCACTGCATTTTACAACTTCTGATGTTGATGTTCCAAGAGGTCTGCAGCCTCTCGGCCTGAGCAGCCCTCTGGGACAGACGGCCGTCCTCAGGATGTTGGACCTCGGGATACCAAAAGCTGTTGTGAACTCTGTGAGGTTCACCCATCTATTTGTGTATTAGCCAGTGTAGGGTGATGCAGCGTTCGGATGGGTGACTGGCTTTTTTTTTCCTTTTTTTAAAATTGGCAAAAGTCTCCTTACTGTTTTGTGGTACATCTTTGACAAGAGTGAGAACATCCATGAAATCGTGGAAACTGCAAGATGCTACAGCTGTCTGAGGTCGTTTTTTGTTTGGTTTGGGGTTTTTTTAACAAAGAATTGAGTATTTATGATCTTATTTTGTGCTCATGGTATTTCGTGCTCATTTATCATTGCTTAAGCGAGTGTGACCTGGAAGCTGCACAGGAGGTATCTGTCACCGATGGCTCCATTGCAGAAATACCATCAGTTTCTGCTAAACTGAGCTGTTGGCCGGGTTACGTTACGCGGTTCTGGTAAGTGGCACTTGGCCCGCGGTTAGAGGAAGCGCTGGTGTGCTTCAGGTCCTCTCGGTAACGCCATGGCACGCCGTGACGATGCTTGCGGAGAGGCCTGCGCCGTGCTACGCGTGCTGGTTCGTTGATCCATACATTGCAGAAGCTTAAAGAAGCTGTCACAAACTACAGGGAGCACGGATCGTTAAGATGTAGTTAATCAGCTGTAAATCTACCAAGCAGGGGGTGGTGGAACCTGTGCATGGGAGAGAGACTGCGCGCGCGCGCTCAACAATCTGCCTGTGCTGTCTGTCTGTCTGTCTGGTATCTGCAGTTCATGCACCTCAGCCTTCGCCAGTCAGCTCTTCTCTAGATCAAATGGATTGCACTGAAAATCCTTTGTACAGCTTACTTGCCTAACAACAAGAAAAAGACAGGGGTTTGTGTTTTGGTTTGGCTTCTTTTTTAATGGTGAATTGAAGAGGTGATACTAAAACCCAGGAGAGTTGTTGCCCACATTTTTCCCTTTTTGAGTGTCTAAGAGGACCACTTTGATGTTCAAGTTTTCAGAGCAATGGAATGCAAGGGGACTTCTTCACTGGGCGTAAAAAAGCATGCCTGGTTGGGTAAAGATGACCAAAAAGGCCCAACTCCTCTTTCTGCCCGAGTGGAAAATGTTGGTTTGCATACATCTCCTCTTGGAGAATTCACGTAACTACCTACCCATCCCGGACAGAACTTTCCACATGCACTTCATCTGCCCAGTTCTCGGTTATATTCACTTGGAAGGGCCAGTTCAGTGACAGCTTTTTTTTTTTTGTTGTTCTTTAAAGAGATGCCTTCTGCAACTGCTCACCATTCTTATAGCTGCTGTAGCTGCCTCCTTTTGCAGTACATACTGCCAAAGTGAGGTTCTGCACAGGTAACAACTGCGTTTGCTAAATAGGAAGGGAAAAAAAACCCAGTGGAGCAGTTTTGGTTTTCAAGTCCATGTTTAAAGTTACCAAGGAACAGAATGTAGTGCCGCATAAGATGCTACCAGTTTGGATGCAAGACATACATACGCGTGTTAGCATTTCATTGCTGTCCCCATGACCTTGAATATGTTGAACTTCAATTCCGAAGGCTATTTTTGCAGGAAGGAAGTTAGGACAAATTGCAAACTGGTTTTTTTAGTGTATCCTTATGCCGTCGCTTTTTTAACGTGTCTGATCTTAGCCAAAGGTTTCAGGCAGTACTACTTTTTTGCCTGAAAGTGCGGTGTTTGCTAGCTTTTGCATAAACCGTAATTTACATTAGGAACAACCTCTGGTGTGTGTGAGAGATTAAACCTCTGTAAGTCCTGGCTGGGTGTGCTCTGTAATGGCTGTTGGGCACCCGACATCTCCTTTTCGGGGTGGAGGAGTGTGTCAAGAGGCAAAAGGGGAAAGCTGCAATCTTCTTGCTTAAAGACAGCATTTTCACTTTTTTTTTTTATACTCACTTTATGGAGGTAGATAGAAAATTATTTTGATCGTTGGGGAACAGTTACGTTTATTCTCAAAATTGCTAATAGTACCTGCTAAAAACAAAACGAGTCAGGAAACCAAAGGCAGAACTGGAGGTAAACATCAACATTTTCAGACTTATTATGGGAACCTCCTATAGTCATGCTCTCCAAATACAATGCTTAGTTCTCTCGGCAATTGTTATCAAAACCAGTTTTAGGGGAGAGGGTTTTTTTCCTTGATTAGCCTTTAATTTCCAAGTTTGCGGGTCTTTGCAAAGAGGGCAGAAAACACTTTTGGGAGGCAATTGATTTTTGTTTCTGTGTTCCCGCTTGCTGGGTTGCCATCTCCCACGTTTCAGTGTCCAAGAAGAAATACCTGTATGGGTTTCCTTAGGTGCCGGTTTGATTAATGTTTTTCATCTGTGAAAGACCGTCCTGACTGGATGCTGGTAGTAGTCTTGCTTTGCTTACAGGGAGGAAAAAAAAAGAAAGGTGATGTTTTTCTGAAAACAGGAACGTGACCTCTGTCCGTGTCTGGGTAAGTCGCATTCATTTTGGGGCTCAGTGGGGAAATGACAAGCATGAGCACCTTACGTGGCCAGGATGCTGCAACTTTAGAATTGGGAATTCACAAGAAATTCACGGAAAAATTTCTCCCAGCTTCCTCATTAGGTCAAGTTGTTTTGCTTTGTGTAGCCGGACACCAGAAAGCAGGTTTTCAGTAAAATATTTCCATGGGCTTGTGTGTTCCCACGTTAATGGGCCTGAGCTGCTGCTGTCCCCTTTTGTAATCATCAATAACTGGGCAAGCGAGAAACCGTATTGATGTGCAGATAGGGCAGGGTGTCCCCTCTGGCACGTATTGGCCTTGCAGGACTGACAAGGATGAGATGTGATATGAAGATGATCTCCCATTGCAGGAGCTTCACCTGCTCCGCGTATAAAGGGAATTAATTTGTTGAATTAATCTGTTGTGCTATTTCCACATCAAATGTTACCTACAGGGGCATGCTTGGGAAAATCCATGATCTTGCACTCTGACGTCAGTGTGGATTAACACCGAGCAGAAGGAAGCTTTGTTTACTTCCATTTGAAAGTGGAGGAAGGTAAATCAAACCAATTAACTTCAAAGAGTGCCCACTTAAGATTTAGTTGTATTTCAAGCCATCTGCTTTAGAAGTGCGTCAGAAGAACCTTCCTCCATGGCCTCACATCAGCGAGGACTGTTGCTCTTCTGCGTGTGTGCGCTGGGTTTTCAGCTGGAAGTTGAAGGGAAATGCTGAATTTGCTAGTTTCTTTCATTCATCAAAGCACCTTGGCACACCAGATGCAATAAAGATATTGTATAGATCACAGTGTTTCACCACGGCATGAAGTTAATTTTGCCAAGATTTGAAGACTTACCTTTTCAAAATTAAAGGTTACGAAAATTGCTTTGAATAGCTAAATCCCGTTATTGAATAATGACAAGATTTTCCTTAATGTACTAGGAATTGATTGGATCTAAACCAAAATGTCATGGAAATAAATTAAGGTAATTGTAAGTGTTTCACACCCCTTTATATGAAGGATAAGGTCCTAAAAAACTGTATTTTCAAATCCAGAGCTAACTCTATACTAAAAAATGTCTGCATTGTAAGGTAATTATCTTGTTGCAGTTTTAAGTCATTATTTCGCCTGTTGCCTGAGGAATTTTACAACAGAGCAGTATTAATAAGATGCCAGGAGTACAAATTTCATAACTTAATCTCTGTCATAAATGGAGCTCGTATAAACAAAGTGGCATTTTCATTCATAATTACTTGACCTGCGGCAAATGTGGGTCAGGCATGAAGGGATATTTGGGTTTGCATTCTGTGGAAAATCAAAACTTCTGCCTTGTGAGGAGAAAGGTAAAACAAAACAAACAAACAAAAAAAAATCAGTGTGTTCTGGGCAAGGACTGAACATACCGTACCGTTGAGGAAAGGAGGCTTCTAATGTTTCCACGTTGTACATCTCAGCCAGGTGGCATTTAGACTTTACTGTTGGTGATGACAATTACCTGAGTGTTCACGATGGGGAAAAAAAAAGACCCACTGGCTGATTGAGTCCACCCCTCCCTCATTCCACCAACTCCACGTACACAAAACTAGCAGCTCAACCCAGCAGATTAAATTTAAAATGCAATGGATCTGGAGCTTTTTTTTTTTCCCTATCTGAACCTTGACCGTTTGATTGGGGGCAATCATGAGGACTAGATGGTTTTAATGACAACAAAGTACCTCCTGAAGTCATCTGACTTCAGCATCTGGGGCTCTAAATCATTTGAATTTTTATTTTTTTTTTAAGTTTTCAAAGTCTTAAAATCGTTTGTCAGTCATTGGCACGAGAGCTGGAAACAATCAGATGAACCTGCACCTTCTGCACGACAGTTTTGGAAGGGTTTTCTTACCCTGACTGACAGCAGGAGTCTCCTTTGCCTGCTAGGAAAGCTTTTGGCCCCAGTAGTGCGAAGGGTTTCAAGGCTAATCAAATTCCTGTTTGCTTTAAACAAGCATCCCCCTCTTTTTGCCCCAAGTCTTGATTACCTGTGACCTTCAGATGTTACCTCAAAATGTTAATAAATTACTTGGAGATTGGTTTCTGCTGCAGTCCAGTAAAAGCTTCTGACAGATCCCTGTAAAACTGTAGCCACAAAAAATGTTTAATCTATGACCAAAATAAAGTATTTATGTACTTAAATGAGCAGGGGAAGGCTTCGCTGTCCTGAAAATTCATGTAGCAATGACCCGACAGAGCTATGACTTAAGGGAGTTAAATCCAGCTTCGGATTCTGACCTCTCGCAATACTCGGCCAATGTTTTATTGAATGGCACGCACAGGAACGTATGGATCACAACGGCCGGCATCTTGAAACAACAAACAACGCCAGGTATTCTCTGCTGTCTTCATATTTCTCTAGGTCTGAGACATAATGCAAGCAGCAACTAGTGGCCAAAGTATCCTAATGTTGTATTTGGTTTGTGTCCTAAAGCATTTCCAAAAATGAGTATTTGGAACATCCCCAGGTGGGACAAACGGAAGAAAGAGCCCGGAGGAGGCGAGGGACTCGCGCGGGTCCCCTGCTCAGTCAGCATCCAGCAGATGCAGGCAGTGCCTCCTCCTTAGAGGTAAAACACACAAGTGCCACAAACTCAGATCTGGTGGTGGAAACCCAGACCTGGTGGATGAAACCCACCTGTGTTCTGTCCCATGCTCGTCCCCGGCCTCAGAGGTTGTCCAGGGCAATTCCTGCTCGAGGGTGTTAATTCCTTGCAAAAGCCTCTTTGTTTACTGGAGTGCTTGCTTTATGTCTCTGTTCTGCTCTGATGGCCTCGCTGCTGCTCGGCTCCTCAGCGGTGTCTAGCCGATGATCTCAGCCTCGGCCCGAAAGGTTCACCCTGTCTGCAAGAGGAATCGTAATTCAGCCTCCCGGCTCGCTCCCGTTAAGCCTCCATGGCACGCGGAGCGCCCGTGGTGACAGCGTGTGCCAGCCCCGCTCAGAGTGGCTTTAGGGTATTGAGTGAACTGTCAGCTTCAAACTCACTTAAGACTTGGCTAATCACAGTCCCCAAAGTGACGTGCAGCTCTTGCTCTTCAGAGCTAGATCCTTCCCTTGCTGCAAGGTGCAAGGGTGGTAATTAGTGAGGGTCACGGTTTGCTACCTGGATTGAGTAAGAAGTGACAGGTAGGATTTATTTCTCACTTTCCAAACACCTTTACAGAGTTTTCAATTTTTTTCTTTAATTGGCTTCAGTGACAGCCTTCCACAGGCACTGCGCACATCCAGGGGAACGGGTCTGTGCAGGAAAGGTCTGTTCGTTAAGCCAACGCCTGTAATTGCCTTAGGCTGCCAGAGCAGTAGCACTAAAAATCCAACACTAGCATCACTACAATCCAAAACGCATCTCACTGTGGGGTCTGCCTTTCACTTAATGATGTTCTTCCTCACGTAGCGTGCTGTGCGTTGAAGGCGATATTGTGATTAATCAGACTAGGATTTCACGCAGCTCAAAATGCCTTAAAACGGAGCGGTGGCGATACTCTCTTTCTCCTTAGTGAAACAAGCACCATCCAGGCACCCGCTGGTAACGGGCCTGCGGAGAAGACGAGAGAGATGGACACCGTTACGGTGCTGTGTCCTGAGCGCCGCTGCTGCCTCGTGCTAATAAGCGTTAATACAGTTCTGTGAGCTCAGCATCGATGGGTGAAGACTTTGTAAAACAGGAGGACCGGTGCAATGTGACAGCCTGGACTGCACAGCAATCTAGCCTGACAGGAATTTAGAGCAAAGTTTGAACAATTTATTCCAAGTTGATAAAACAAGCACAAAAGAACACGCTGGGGGTAAGTTTGGGGTGAGTTGTTGCGTTTTTCCTGTACCAGCAACATTATTTTTCTCAAAAATCTGTTGAGTGATACGGTGGCTGCTAACGGATCAACAGCCCACGTGAAGCACGTACAGAAAGCTCCCCTCGGGAACTGAGACGCTCGGACTATCTCCTACTTTACTGGAGAGCAACTCTGCAGTAAAATACAGGCAACAAAAATTAAGGGAAGCGTAGAGCTGTTTCAGCTGTGAGCATGAATCAGTCTCTAATGCTGTCCAGTTGCGTCCGGCACTGTGAAGGTAGCGTCTCCACGTGGCCACCATCCGGGGAGTAAGAAACGATTGTTACTCTGCGCGTAACAGGCTCGACATTTGCACCCCACCCCCGAGCCCCTGGATATTTTACATTAACGCTTTTGCTGAAGGTCCCTTTGGCTCCGGCACCAGAGGAGAAGGGGTTGGGGGCTGCAAGTGGGAAGTGTTGGAAAGAAATACTGAAGTTTTAACTGTACAACAGGTCTGGAGAGCAGCTTCAAAGAATCCCATTAAAAAACCCCAGATATGGTGGCAGAACAGAAGTAAACAGAAAACCCTGTTTAGTTATTGCAGAGTAACTCGGTGGGGACGGTGCATCTAAGGGAGCTCTAGCTTTGAGGCACAACATGGTGTTGATTAGTGCAAACAAACCTCTTCAAGAGTCACCTTTCAGCAATTACAATCAGACACCGCCACTGCGGCTTCAAAAGCTTCATTAGCAAACCCTACTCCCAGTGAGAGCCACAAATCTCAGATACCCCAGAAGTTTTAACTGACGGCGAACTGTCTTGCCTTATTTATTTTCTTCTAAATGAAAGAAGTGGGAAGATAATTACACATTACCTCATCAGAATAAATAGCATTAAAAATCAAAATAGGTCCTCCTGAAGAAAACACAGCCAGTGGTATAGAATAAGAGACGAGGATAATTTTCCGGTTGAGTATGATGAAGTCACCACCTTGATGTTTTATTTTCACCTAAAAGGACACTCTAAAAAAATGCAGTGTGTTTTAGGTGTAGCTAAAATAAAGCTATGAAAAATAAAGGTTTTTTTTTTTTCCCTATTTTTATTAGGATTCTCTTATAAAACACCTACAAATACTGAAAGCAATTTTCTAGCAGTTTTCTCCTAATCCACTGGTAAAACAGAAAAAATAATATTTTCAGTTCTTTCTTGGCTAAGAAAAGGGCAGCCGGCGGCGCTTTGCTCATCATCACTGTGCCAAATGCTGGCACGCTTTTTCGCGGTGCCAGTGGTGATCTACTTCCACAGTTAGTGGGAAAACTTCTTGCTGTTTCTCCTGCCAATGTACTAACTTCCCATTAAAATACTGGGACAAATTAAGTTTAGTGCTCTTGCTAATTTCAACATGACTTAATTATTTGGCAGCTATCATAAATGGTGTCTGCCAGAGTTCCTCCCTAACCTACCTCTCTTACTGACTCGCTGCTTTCTATATGCTGTAGTTCTTTGTTTACTCTGAGATTTTAATGATAATGCAGGGAGGTATCAGAGAAATTATTGCAGCAACAGTTGCTTTTTTGTTCTTGTAGTTGTAGTGGGGTAATTTATTAAGTGAGATTTGTGAAAGAGCCAGGTAGAAGTTATGTTTTCCTGATTTTCATTCGGCTCTATTGCCTAGCTTGTCGCTCTCTAACGGATCCGTGGCCAGACAAAGGGGCTCCTGCAGTTTGATCCTACCCAGGAATATGTTTGGAGAATAAAGTCACTTGAAAATAACCTGTTGGTCAGATCAGTTGAGGAGCAGTCTTTGGTGATCTTGGTCTTCCAATAAAACACTCCCTACTTCTAAGCTACTCTTTTCTCCAGAGCAATAGGGCCCGAAATTTTAGAATACAGGATAATTAAAACCAAGATAGATGCTATCCATATAAAACTATTGATATGAGTTTCTCTGTTGACCCAGTAACGATTGCATGCTTAACTTTAGAACTGACATGGCTTCTGTTGTGAAACTGGTACGAATCATAGACGCTTCAGTCAGGTTTGAAGGAACCTTGGAGGTCATCCAGGGCAACTCCTGCTCAAAGCATGATCAATGCTGGAGTCAGACCGCAATGTTTGGAGCTTTGTTCAGCTGCACCTTGAAGTCTCCAAGGATGGAGGATCCACCATGTTTCTGGGTCCCTGTTGCAGTGTTCATTTATCCTCTAAGGGAAAAATTTTTCCTCCTATCTAGGTTGAACCATTCATATTTCACTGTCTCTTGTCCTCCTGCCACGCGGCATTGTGAAGAGCCTGGCTCTGCTGGCTCTGTCCTCCTGCTGACCCCCCCAGGTTACCCCTTTGTCTGAGGAAAGGGCAGTAATTGCTTCCCTCCAGCTACCGGCCGTGCTTCTGTTGGCACGGGCCAGCACACTGTTGGCTTTCCTCGCTGCCTCACGTTTAACTTGCCCAATACAAGAAGCAGTGTGAAACTGGGACCGATTTTGCTGTCCCTCAGACATCCAGCAGCCCATGCCTCCTTTACCATGGGAATTTTGTTCTGGGAAGCGAGGGATATTACTGAAGCCCGTGGCACACAAAGCCAAGGTTTCTGCAAGCAAAAGGAATGGAAATAACCCATGTGAAATTCCCCACATAAACTTCGCTGCAGGACGTGTCAGAGGTAATGGATATGCTTCTCCCATGTAGGACTGGGGAGGGAGAAAAGCCTGATAAACGATACCAGTTGACACAAACAGAAGGGTGTTCCCAGCCACTGGAACCCACTTGAGCCAACTGTTGGAAACACCAGCATGAAGCACGGCCCTGTGCTGGTTCAGACAAGCCTTCTGCCCGTGCCTAAGCGCATGCCGCTTCAGGGAGCGTAGCAAGTTCACCACGAAATGTAGCACTGTTACCCTGGCTACACAGCAGCTCAAAGCAGATCTGCACTAGTGCTACCAAAAAAACGTTTTCCCATTCAGTGCAGATACGTCTGCTAAAATAAAAACAAAAGCCATGGAGCAAACCTGGGGAAGTCTGAATTAGAAATCTGCCAGAGGAACTGCCTGGCAGCACTCGGCAGTTGTCAGCTCCTGCTAAAAGTAATTTGGTTCCTCCTGGAAACATGGTATGAACTCCAGGCTGAAAAGTATGTTTACAATTAATATATTTTCACACTAATGGACCTAAGTGGAGCACTGACAGTGCAGGGTGCTTAACAGCAGGCAGGGTGCTGGATGCTGCACGGGGAGACCATGGCATGCAGAGAGTGCTGGGCCGGGGCTGGAAGGGGAAAGGTCTTTGTTATGCTTCATTATGCTTGAAGCACGAGTTTTTGTTCGCCCCCTGTGCGAGCTGCTCAAGATGTGGAGCACTTCAGGGGAGAAGGGCCAAAGCAGCTGCGGCCCCCCCCAAGTGATGGACTGCGCAGGGAAGGCTCCTGTGTCCAGCAGAGGAGGTGCCTGCTGAATAATTTCAGGATGTTCCAGCTGGGAGGGCTGCAGAAAAGGAGGAGAAATATCGTACAGGGAACCAGTGCAAATCCCAATGGGAAGAGTGAGTGCCATTACTCTGCTACTGTTCGCAGGGATTTAAGTAGTTTTTTAGCACTTGAAATGCCTACCTAGGATAAGCAGCAAAACCCCACCTTTGAAAACAGACCGAGTCATTCGTTGGAGCTGTTTGGTCTAGCATGGTCTAAGTATTCTAAATCTTAGATTTAAGTATTAGACAAGCCTAACGACCAGAACCCCATAGGATATTTACTGCATTTATTGTTAGGCTCGAAGTGAGAGGATGCTTTACCATTTCGAAATTGCCTTGCTTGAAGAAGAGATGATACTTTAGATTTGAATCTACGTTAGATTGTAGTCTTCATGTATAATAAACACATTGGGCAATAAAAAGTAAAATGGAATTTCTGTGCTTGGCTTAAGAGAACTTCTGGTAAACACTGTCTCTAGTGGAATTACATTAGCAATAACAATGAAGAGTTGCCAAAAATACATAAATATATCTATCTCAGGAGGGGAAGCGATTAATGAGATTGTCCTTCTATGAGTAATCCTGTATCCAGACCACCTCCTACGAGACCACCCTTTGAAGAAACAAGCCTACTGAGAAGTCATGCTGTGTTAGAGGGAGAGTTGTGTGAAGCAATTAGCCACAGGAACCGCAATGCTGATTGCAAGTAGCTGCTGATCCGGCAATGAAAACCAATGTACCAAAACTGAGTGAAGACAGAGGCGAGGCATTAGAGTCATGCAGTACCGTACCGTGGAACAAACTACGGGTCACATTGTGCCCCCAGTGGGCAACACGGTGCGTTTCCAAAAACAGCTCGGTTCTAGTTTTGTTAAGACGTGCTTTGGCTTGTTCAAATAGGTTTGTTCTAGTTTTGCTACCCCATGCCTGAGTTAAGACATGAAAGAGGCAGAAACAAGTAAGAAGGCATGTCAGATTAATGCTGACACGCTACAGAAAATAAAGGTAAACACGAAAATAAATCAGAGTGAGGCAGTGTGTCTTTCAACGCAACAGGCCATCGCACATCTGACTGCCATTTCAAGGGTACTGTCGTGACTGTCCTGTATTAAACATTTTATCCAGTGCAAAACTTCTCTAACGCACAACACTTTTCCAGTGTGGAGCTGGCATGCGAACGATGCTATGCAAGCTGGCAAACTTGGCTCGGTGTCTGCTATGAATCGCAATTTTTCTAAGTTTTCATTCCATGGATGGACTTTCATTCCAGCCGATTTCAACGTGTGATAGTTAAGCGGGAAGCAAAGCCTGTGTATGCCTCTTCCTTTGGGTGGTGGGAGGGAGAGGTAAGTATACAAGTGGGTGCATAAATGGGCAGGTAAACATGAACTGTAATTGGAAATTTTAAGAACTAAAACCAGAATCATGAGAAAATAGCTGATGGTCCACCACAGGGGCTCACTGGAGAGCAAATGGATGAGTGGTAAGAAGGAGTGGCTCGGGAGGCACAGGAAGGTGGCAAAGTGCCACCCAACGAAGGCAAGCCAGCAGCCACAAGGCAATGCCTTACCAAAGCGGGAGCTGGTGGGGTGGGCACGGGGGAGGAGGAGTTACAGTAAATACTGGAGAATTTGGGAGTTGCTCCAGAGCACAATAGACCAGAATTTTGCTGTTTCAAGCACACAAATTCCCATTGTATGAGGAATTAAAAAAAAAAAAAAAAGAACAAGAACATAAGCATTGTGAAATTCGGCAAAGGCTTCAGGGAACAACATGAGCACTTAAAACACACTGTAGCATCTTAGTGTCTATCCAAGCGTATTTACTCTGTTCACTGCAGTGGTATTCAAAGTCGGATTTGACATGTGGGTTTCCCTCTGAAGTCGAGGGGAGGTCTGCTTGTCCTCACTACAATTTTTAATTGAATTTATGTTCAGTCAGCATAACATGATTGCTCTAAAGATGGCTTCTGTCTGCTCATAATAAGCTTAAAACTCAATTAGTAGCTGCAGCATCTAACAATATTTCACCACTTGCCAGAAGGCTCAACCAGCATCTGGCTAGCTGCAAGTAACTGGTTCAGCATGCGTTTTATTTCGCAGAGGTGCTGGGCTGCCCCCGCCAGCGCGGTGGTCGCCCTCCCGGGCAGCAATGTCTGCAGGATGGGCTGTCCCGCAGCGCTTCCTGCGCCATCTCTCAGTGCAACCTGTCCCCTGCACTAAATACTGTATCACAAAACTGTTAACACAGAATCATTCACACCTTCACTTTGTAGTATTTATCAATTCCTTGAAGACGCACAGCTGCCAGGAAAACTGCTGAGATGATAATAAGGCTTTTGATTTATTTATGTGAGGAGTTAGGGTTTTTTTATCTAGAAGAAATTCATTTTACTCTAGTCAACAACCGTAATAACCAATAAGCTTCATAAAAATCTGTGTAACCATTAGGCGACAAAGCCCGAGATTAAGCCTGTTGTGTTTCTTCCTTGGGCTCTTACTTTCCATTTCTGCCCACCTGACCCTGATAAACTCATTCTTGCAGTATAGCCTTAGCACGAAACAAATTGTAGCTCTCTTACTCTCCTCCTTCCTTTTAAGGCATGCCCAGTTTTCCCTATTATTTGTGTCTTGTTGTTTACCCAGAAAATTACCAAAGATTGGTATTTATGTGATGGTGTCAATATTTACCTGAAATATCAATTTCGATGTCTATATAGACGATTGACCTTGGTTGTATGTACTGTGTAACTTGATTAAGAGCAGGTAAATAACAAGTATGTCATGTTGTGAATTATTACAGAAAATTGATAGACATTTGTAATTTGAAGGCATCCAGGAGAAAAGACTTGGAAGATATTAATAAAAATTCTGCCAGCAAAGGAACACTTAAAATTGTATTGTCTTGCATTTTGTATTTGGCCACATAACCCGTGACAATAACTCACTCAAAAAAATGCCTTAAATGTAGTTCCAATCAATTTGTCAAGGTCTACTCCTTTCAGTCTACTTTGTGTACAGATTTTGGAGAGAAACCATACGTGTCCTTGGAACACTTTACATCTCCTTTATGAAACTTCCAGTCATTCCTGTACAGGAGTTGTGTGAACAGCTTGTCCTTTCGATGTGTTCCCTTCCATGCCCCCTTCACAGCTATGCACCTGATCAGTGCTTTTGTTTATACTTATATTCTGTTTTTAATGAAACCTGTTGGGCAGGGATCACCGAAGGCCTTTCTACGTACACATAAAAGTTTAATGCTGTCCTCTGCCATTAATGTCAAGTGCCATTATTTCTTTGCACTGGTATCTTTACAGGCCTGAAGATTCACGTGAGGAAGGTGTAGCACAACGTCTTCAAGGCCCGGATAATCTCTTGCGTCCCTGCAACACCTCACGCTGCGCAGCTGCAGAGGTGCCCACCTCTATCACCAGTTTTCTTGACAATCACCCTGAAATCGTGCAGATGGAGGTTCATTTGATCCCGGTTTCCATTCTGCCAGGTACATCTCCCGTTGCCGACACCCCATGGCAGGCGGCCCGACCAGAGGGACACGCACCCCGGCCGGGGCGGCATCCAGCGCCGTGATGCTTTCACCGTACACCGGGAGAGGTGACTGGAGCAAACACGGGGCTTCCAAGGGCGCCCGGCGCCTTGCTGGAGCAGACCAGCCCTCAGGCGCTTCCCGGCCTCGCACCGGGGCAGCACCCCGGGCCCGGGCGCCTGGCGCCCCTAAGATGGCGCCGC
>NW_009258219.1:986885-999436 GCF_000687185.1 Egretta garzetta
GTGAGGGGGGAAGGCCGCCCTCCTGGCCCGGGCCCCGGTGGTACCTCAGCCCCGTCGTAGTCGGGAGCGCCTTGACAGCCTCGCTGGCTCCGGCCTCTGGTCGCGGCCCCGGTGAACGGGACGCTGGCGTGGCGAGGTTTTGCCGGGTGGCTGTGCAAGCATGTGTCCTTGCGTTGCGGGCAGGGGCAGAAGAATAAACCCGACCCCTTCCAGATATTTCCCCCCTGCTCTTTTACACCGTTTTGGTAGCCTAGAGTCTGTGGTTATCCCTTTGGTACCTGCTGAAGGTGTTTTTTTTGGAGGGAGAGTGATATATCAGGTAGTTTTATTGCATGGAAATGCCTCTATTGCCCAACACTTACAGTGTATGCCTTGTGGTGAACGCACAGCATGTAAACTTCTTCCAGGTCAACTTTCTGGATGGCGAATTATGCCTCTTTATACAGCTTGGCACATCTGTGCTGGAAGGAAAAGAGACATTTAGGATGTTCATTTATATTCCTGAAGTAGCCGTGTTTGATAAGGATATTCCATGACTCCCTAGTTTCGCTTATCCATGACAGGCTTTTGGAGATACTGTATTATCTTCATCCATTTTTTTTCACTGTCAGCCTTGTTTTATTAGGATTATTTAATCTTAAGAAGAGCTTTAGGAGTGAGTTGCATGGGGGATATAGGAGAAGGTGACCATGACAGTGGATGAAGGAACAATTTTGTGAAATACAGACCAGACATATTAATGACTGCTTCTGCAGAGCATGAAGATCGTTTGTTAGCGTTGGTAGCAGGACTTCATGTGTGTGTTAAGAAACTCAGTAAGGGTACTGGCAATACCAGGAGAATATTGATTCATATGATACCAGCCTGTGCAGTGTATTTATGTTTAAAGTGATCTTTGAAAAATCTAGATGGACACTTTGCTATCATAAGTGTCTTGCTGTCTCTTTTTCTTATGCTTCTATTACCCTCTAGAAACCTGGGTAGAATAATTCACAAGACTGTCTATGATATTAGGTCACTTCTAGAGTTGAAAGTGTCAAGGTGAAAGCTAGCTCGTAGCTTGAGACACATGCCATACTGCAGAACAGCTGCAGAAATTTTCAGCTCCTTTGGGCTTTCATTCACTTCCACCATTTAAAGGATGCTTTAGTGCATTAAGTATCAGGTTGTTCTTTTGGTTCACTGCTTCCTTCTTATTTTTGACCTCCGATAGAGATTTAATTAATATCTTCCTTTACGTTGCTCTTAGCTCAGCTTGATTCCTTGCCAATCACTGTTTTCTTTTCAGGGTTCATTCAAGAAACATAGCGAAGTGGAACAATCCTAACTGTTTCTGACTTCTGCCTGCTGTCCTGTGTGCTGATTTTTGACTGACAGTCTCAAGGCTGAGCGGGCTGGAATGGTCTATGATCATGCTGGTGGTCTCAGATTCATTTAGCTGCTGACAGCTGACATCTGTGCTGAAGAGCAGTGTGTGCGAACGGAAATACTAGGAAGAAGTCAGTTTTTTGAGTGAAATTAATCTGTAGTTGAAATCTGACTGGAATTACACGACTGGTAGCTTTGTCCATCTTTGTTTCATACCTGCATAAAAATGGAGGCATTACTTTTTCCTGAGATGGGAATAATGTCTGTAGTAACAGTTTTCTTCACCTGTGATTTTTATATGTGCACGGGAGTGCCCATACCCGCTCTCACTGATTGCGGATTCAGTAGTTACAACTTGTATGGCTCTGGCCCCATTTTGAAATTTAAATGGAGCTGGAGGGAATTGACTGGTACCACTTCTAAGCTCTTTGTTTCTATTATATGTTATGTCATTTGCATCCATTTTCAAACCTCCCTGACAAATTGTTGTTATTTTGCTGTACGTTCTTTGTTAACTGCTAGAAGAAGGATCTACACATTCTCCAGGCAGACATATTAGGAAGAAAGAATGTGAAATTACCTGTGCTTAAGCTTGCCGTGGTAGTATGATAAACTGAGAAAAACGTTCCTCTAATTCCCTTCTCTCCCAGCTCTTTATATGAGGGTAGGTAACCCTTTAGGAATGAGTGTCCACCCCTCAGGTATGTGTGAGGAAATTTGGTAGTGAAGGTTGGATTTGCAGGGGACAAGATAGGTGGAATAATAATTTCTATCAGAATGGGCACAGACATAAAGTCCAAAGTGCCATGCTTACCTTTCAGTTCTTACTGTTAGAACCTGTTGAAATCTTACCAAGTTTTGCAAAATGATGTGATTCATATGTAGTGTTTTCAGTTCCATTACATCTTAAAGAGTATGTATGCCGGCAATATATTAACTCTGTCAGTGTTGTCCCCGTTGCTCTGACCTTTTGCAGGACTTTATCTGCACCATTTTGAAAACAGATTGTATTTGTGTTCCTGCAGTTGCCTAGGAGCACTAATCACAGACAAGGTGTTGACACAGGAGGAAATCAGTGTTCTAATAAGCTTTGAATCTGTAAAATGGGAAATGACAAGTGAATATAGGTAGATAAGGAATAATGCGAATGGATAGGGGATTCAGCATACTAGTAGCTTCACCATTGCCAACTTGCTGAAAATGCCAAGTGGGGAGAGGAGAGCATGTGGGTTTGAGGTTTTGGGATTTTGTAGGTTTAAAGGAGGATTGTATACTGGGTTTGGTGATACTGCCTTGGGAGAATACTCTCCAGGTATCTGGGCACCATGGAGAATGTGAACAAGTGCTTGTTTGGAGAATTCAGTAAGTGGATGACGGCAGCTGGAGTATCAAGCTAGGTGTCAGATGTGCGAGTAGATGAGAGTGAAAAGGCTGCAGAAGTCTTCAAAGAGGAGATAAGGGAATTTGTTGTGATAAAGGAGGAGAGTTCACTGCTGGGATGATATGGATCCAGTCAGCAGCTTTCAAAATAAATATTGAGTTAAAAATGTCATGTTAAAAATGTGATGCCAGAGAAGAGCATGCAGCAATACTGTTTTGTTCAGTAGGAGCCTGTGTTTTTTTTGAAGACCTATTTAATTTTTAAATTGGATGATGAAAAATATAGCTCTTCCTATCCCTTACAAATTTAGGAACTTTATAACCATATAGTTCCTTTTTTGGAGAGGGGGAAGAGGAAAAACATAATTTAATGGGATTTATATGCAGAAAATGTTTATATGGAATTTTTAAGATGTCTATTGCTTCTTGAATTAGAGATAAAATAATCTTTACATGTAATAGGTAACATAAAATTTGATCTATGACTTAAAATGACAGTGTTGTTTTTAAAAAACCTTTGAAATTCATTTGGTGGCTCAGTACTTCTGTTTGGTTTTAGCAATTGTTCAACTAGTCACACTAAACAACAAAAAACTTGGATTTTACCTTCTGATGAAATAAATCCATCCTCTAGATGGACAACAAAACAAATGAGAGATACCTCAGAGTTAAATCTGATTTTTTTTTTCCTTTTAATTAGTGTTCTACCCTTTATGTTCTTGTACCTTTCCAGATATTTCTAAAGTGAAAACAAAAGAAATAATTTCTTTTCATGTCATTGCTATCCCTTTGTGATTTTAGCAACTTCAGCATTAAGATTATACTGGTTTTGGTCTAATTATAAGTTACATTTGTTCTTTTTAATCTGAAGGTGAGCTTTGACTCTCTTTGCTAGCACTGGAGCTGATGGTGTTCAGCATTCCCAAGATTCAACCCTTACTGTTTTTCTCACTGTTCAAATTACAGGGAATCTGCTCTGCTTGTTAAAAAGCTCACAAGAAGTCATTGGAAGGACAAGATAAATGTTGCTAGTTAGGAAAGCAAACTAAACTGAGCCTTTTCGTAGAGTAACACTGATTGAAGGCTACTGTCAATATGAACACTTAGCTAACGCTTTTAATTACTGTGTCAGCTCTGTTATTCATGGCATAAATTTGAGGTAGCAGGCTTTTTTTCAGCCAGTTTGTTTGTGGTTGATGCTGTTCATTGGACCTATTCCAGTTTGGCTTGGTAAAAGGCCGCAGCTTTCTACAGCCGAGAGTCAGCAGTTACCAAGCAGTTGCCCAGGGCTCTGGAGAAGTCAATGATCAGCAGACTCATTTGTTCCCAGGGAAGTGGGGCTCAGGGGGCATGCAGTACAAGTGGTGTCATGATTGCTTCAAGAACCGGGATGATGTTATCAGTTATAGAAACTGTGAGGTGAACTGATTGATGGGGGGATGGCCATCAGCAACACTTCCACTGCTTTGTAGCTCTACAATCAGTCATGGAGTGGCCTCTTTCCTGAAGAGAATTTCATGCCTAGGCCTGAGCTTTGTTGAAGAGCACTCTAGCCATAAACCTCAGTTTTCACTGTGAGGCTGAAATGCATCTGCAATTCATTGGCTCTTTTTCTGAGTAGGTATGT
The DNA here is from genome assembly GCF_000687185.1 of Egretta garzetta. Lineage (NCBI taxonomy): Eukaryota > Metazoa > Chordata > Aves > Pelecaniformes > Ardeidae > Egretta > Egretta garzetta. The sequence continues at coordinate 991,261 of NW_009258219.1, forward strand.
TTTTGTCTTTATTAATAGACTTGGATCTTCTGTCTAATAAACAAACATGAGTCATCTGAAGTTGTTTGCGGCTACACTGAAGTGGCATGGCATTAAACTCCTGGAAAAGCAAGATATAGCCAGAAGGGTGTTTTTACATGGCCGAAGGTATGCTTCATCAGGAACCTCAGAACCATTCCTGAGTGGGAGTAATTCAAATTATGTGGAGGAAATGTATTATGCATGGCTTGAAAACCCTAAAAGCGTACATAAGGTAAGTCTAAAACTTGACTGTAAATGATAATATTAGGTTAAGAGTGGAATTGATTTTTTTCTTTTTTAACTTGGTTTATAAAAAGTCCAGAAAAAGGTCTTGTATGAAATGAAAAATGTGAAACTAATTTCCCACATATTGATTTTTGCAAGATGTGATATTGCAGCAACAGAAGTACAGAGGAGCCACAGGCATGGTGAGCGGGGCGGAAAGAATGAGAAGTCCAGACCAGAAAGAGTAAGCTGCTCAGGAACATGCAGCATTCCTCCATGGAAATGCTATTAAAGCAGTCTGTTAAGTAATTAGTTACATCTGGAAGAAGACCCAAGAAATAAAATACTTTTAATTTTTTGGAATATTATAATAAGGTTGTATCAGAGGATATGCTATATTTAAGTAGTATGTGTTGACATTGGTACTTCTAAAATGTCCAAAGAAGATGAATATTCAGGTCCCTTTAGGTAGGTGTGGAAGTTGTCAGAAAAGCCTTCTTATATATCTTGAAAAGTATGCTGTTCCGTCTCTCTGAAATCCTTTCTTGTTGGCAAAATACATAGACTTATTTTTTAACAAGCCTTCTGCTGACAAGGAGGTCTCTCTTATGGTGACACATGCATAGTAACTTAAGCTGATGAGGAGTCTGATAAATTCTAAGACAGACAAGTCATTTTCTAGAGTAGTAATGTGAATTGTGCCCAAGATGTTTACCAAATTGGTTGTATGTCCCTTTATTCTTGAGGCTCATATATCAAAATGTCACTTAGAAGTTGTTGCTTTAAGTCTGATAATCTATCCGGAGTGTGAGGAAGTGACGCGTGTTGAGGGGAGGGGAAAAAAAAAAAAAAAGACCAAAAAAAGCAGTTTTGTAGCTGGTTTTTTTTGATTTTGCATATGAATTTAGTCTTGTTGGAAGGTGCATATATGCAGTGACAGCTCTGAAGACTGAATGTTATTCACAACGCAGCTAGGTTCTAACGCAGCTAGGTTCTAGGTCTTTTTTTTTTTTCCTTAACTGGGAAGCGAAGAGACCTTCTCTAGGGGAGGCTCCTCTTGTCCCATCTGCCCTTGGTTCTTTGTCATGTAACTGCCAGCTTAGTTTCCAACCAGTGTAGAGCAGGGTAGCACGTTGTGTGGATGCACTGAATTAATTTCTAAGAAGCCCTCATGATGTGTTGAATGAAGTCATGCAGAAGGAATGTGCATGGGGATGGCTTGCTTCTACTTGTTTTATTTAAGTTACACCAACTCACCACAACCTTCTTGCCTTCAAGAAGAGTCCAGTTTCTTGTTCAGACCCTGTATGGTGGAGTGAATTTTGCTGCTGTGAAATCTTGCAAGCTTGTGGTGGGGCGTGAGCCCCGGGAAATTGACGTAAGCGTCAGGCGGTTACGTCGGCGGGCGGCCGGCCGGAGCTGGCCAGGGTGCTGAACGGCCGGGGCCGCCCGCCGCCTCTGCCGGGGCGGGAAACTGTCCCGGCGCGGCCGGCCCGGAGAAGAGAAAGGCCTGCCGCTAAATTTAGACCTGCCCGTTATTTTGCTGATACTTGGGGGTAGGCGGAATTGCTAAAAATCCCACTGAAAGGCTCTCCGATCTGTCTGGCAGTTCAGGCACAGCTGGGCGAGGGATCCTGATGAGGTGATGCCGTTTGTAGGTTGAACAGCGACCAATAAATTAGCAGAAGTGAACTGCCGGAGGAGTGCAAGTGTACTGGTGGAGTAGGGTGTGGCCTAGGGGGTGGATCCCAGTTAATTCAAGGTCCATTTTAAAAATGTGTCAATTCTTTTCAAGGCTAGCTTTATGTAATATACTTAAAACAGTGATGAACTGAAGTTTGCTGTGTGCCTGGTTTATGAGGCTTAAAAGAATATGATTGATGGACACCATGGATTACTTTACAGCTATTCTTTCCTAAATAATTAGGTTTTTCACAGCCTAGAAAAAAGAGGGGGAAGAGAATGATGTCGATTAATTTTACTTTGTTTCATCAACAAAATTAATTTTTATTTTTTTGAAACCCATCTCATTTCATCAGCTGAAAGCTGTAAATACCTAACCAAGATTTTTGTTGACAGAAATTGTTCAATTTGGGCTTTAATAAAAGAGGTTTAAAATGTTGAGAGTGGAACTCACCCTGTTTTCTTTAAACTACAGAAAAATTCATGCTGTAGTTGTATGACTGTAGGCAAGCTGTGTATTTGTCATTCTGCTATGGAAAGTGGTGGAAGTGTTGGAAAATAATGTCAGGAGGCACCAATGGCTTATGTGGTGTTGGTTATGGTGTTGTTAATAATTTGACTCTCGCTGCAGGCCACTCATATTTCTTTGTTCTATCCAGTATGTCCAGCATGGTTTAGAGAGCCAGTTTGTGCTAAGCATTTAGATGTTACATTCTCTTTCCTATTTTTCCCCTTTATTTCCTATTTTTCCCCTTTATTTCCTATTTTTCCCCTTTATTTCCTATTTTTCCTCGTGTTTTTTCTTCTTGGATATCTCCTCCATATCAGAGGGGATGTGCTTCCTTCTAGTTGATGAGATGAAAAAGCTTTGTTTTTCCTGGGCTTTAGAAATCATACTCTATATTCACTTTTATTTAGAAACTCCAATTAGCCAAGGCTCCTCAAATTATTTCTGCCTCAGAAGATTTGACTGGACATGTCTTCCTGTATATGCTTATTTAAAACTGTTTGAAATATGTCTGTCACATTCCAATGAGCATATTCAGTGTTACTAACGCTTTTTCTAAGAATCTCTCTTTTCAGTGTATACCATATTATATATCAAGGAATATGCATTTATATCCATAGGAGCTTTTATTCTTTGTACAAATCCATTCCTGGTGACTTCCTGCTTTTCCTTGTCTTTTGAATTTCCTATCTTTAGAGTAGCCAAAACAACAATCAGAATAAAATGACGTGGGCTCTGAAAAAGGCATCATTATTTCTCCTTGAAGCATGGTGTCAGGGCCATAGATCATAAGGGAGAAGCTTGACAAGGCTCAGTTATTACTATCACAAGATTAATTACAAAACTGCATGGTTGGATATTGAGTACATAATGCCTGCCATGTTATCCTGTATGCAGCTGCTCTACTGTGAGTGCGTAATCGCTTCCTTGTTTTATGTACTTGGAAAAAGTGTGGGGGTTTTGGTTTGACTTAACCTTTTTTTTTTTTTTTTTTTTTTTTTTTTTTTTTTTTTAAATGATGTAGTGATGCTCAGTGTGTGTCTTCTAAGGCTTTACTGTCCTCACTGCAGTTGATAAATATTGTGATATCACTATAAAAAAAATCCAAACCATCAAGATAACTAATACATTGTTTTTCTATGTGCAACACTTTTTATTATATAAGAGTAGAATATTGCTACTGAATCACTTGAATTGTGTTATATTACTTGAGAAAATAATGGTTAACTACAATATAGATTTGCTGACAGGGGGGAAAAAAAGCTATGTATCATGTATCACTATAGTAATTTCTTTTTTAGAGATGTATTTTTCTATTATAAGTCTCCACTACTATTTTCTTAAAGAACTTTATTAATTTAGTTGAGAACCTGCAGGTTTGCTGTGAGACCAAGCTGGTCTTCTGTCTGTTCAGTCACATGGCAAACATTGTTGCCAAAGACTGACACTGATACACAGGACTTGAAGACTAGAATCTGGTATCAATCTTGAAAGACACTATAGAAATTTGTAAAGTCTTTGATGGATGTGTATCTAGAAAAAACTAATTTTCTGTAGCCAAATGATCTATTTTCCCTCCCCTCTGATTAAATGTCAAGCCTGCCCAACAAATCAATAAGTTCAAAGATGTGATGGGAAAAAATAGTGTGGATTCCTTCTGCCCAAGCTGGCTGCATCTTCAGATGTAAACATTTTTAAGGTGTTTCTTTATATTTGTGAGTTTGCATGAAGAAAAGGTCCTGTGCTTATTCTCCTTAAACAGGTAGCTTGTTGGGAAAGTCTGTTTGGATTTTGTTAGCAACTGTCTCAGCAGAGCACTTGTCGTGTGGGACTGTGCTGTGGTCACTTTTACACCGAAATGAAAAACTTTTGACTCAACAAATCAAGAGTTGTGTTGAACAACAAAGGAATAGTTACATTATTATCATCATTATATGTGTATCGTGGTATTGGAGAAAGCAAGGAAGGAACCCTAACGTAAGCAAAGCATATTACTAAAACTCGGAATGAATACCAAATGTCGTATTTGTCATGGATCCAAATGCGTGTTTGGAATTTCCTAATTTTATGAAAGTTAATAACTGTGTATTGCCAAAATAATTCCTTCAGTCTAAGTAGCCCTAGTTGTAGCACGAAGGGATTGCATCTGTTTTTCACTGTCTGGGATCTGCAAACTCTCAGCCTGGATGCTGTATAGGCATGGAATAACACTACTGTTCTTAATACAGAGTAAGAAGATGTACAGAGAGAATACTGAAGGAAGTGCAGTTACACTAATAGACTCTTGTAGACCATTTACAGAATGTTGTGTAAATTCAGACTTCCAATCTCAGTGCAGCTGGCAAGGTGTCAAGGTAAGAAGAATATGGAAAGTGGGCATAAATGAGAGAAGGGAGGAGGAATGAGTTCTTCATCAGTGACTCTAGAACTGACCACCAAGCATGATCTGTCTGCCTTAATTTGTCATGGCATATGAAAGTTATGTTTAGATGACATCTGTGTAGGAGCAGGGTGATAAGTAAGTTTATCGTATTTGTATCATGCAGCTTTGTATGAATAACAAAGTAAGAGAGATGCGTTAAAACGTGTTTTTCAGGCAGTGGTTTCACGCTAATGATGAGGTTCCTGCCCACAGGTTCAATGAGTCCCCCCCACTTCCATAACTTGAACTTGGAAGGTTGGGTGATGCTTAGCTCTTGTATGCTGCACCTCTCATAGTGTTCCTGAACACCTTAAAGCTTGTAGAAATTTCAATATGAAGACTTCGGTTAATGAAAACAGAATTTTATAAATATTTTTGTGTCGTGCAGTGTTGGTATGACATTATTTTGATTCTTTTGTGTATTCTGTAATGAACATATTAAGTAATGTTCTTTTTAAAATCAAATCTTTGGGGCTACTTTTTGTCTTTTCTGGCACTGGTTCCTTGAAATGTGTTAGTTCCAAGCTCACAGCCAGGGTAAATAACATGCACTGTACAAAATGAAATTTAGCTTTTACAGTTCTTCTGTTCCAGACACCAAGATTTAAAAGTTTTGAGATGTCTTCCTTTCTTTCCTAAGCTAGCCAAACTGAGGGAAGAGTTTTATGACCTTTCTTTACCTTTTATGGAAGCTGTAAGCTAAGCACGAGTATTGATTAGTCCCCTGCTAGTGCCGGCTTTCTTCTTTGTTGAGTATAAGCATCCTGGATGTTTTCTCTCATTCTGCTTCTGTCTGTTGGCATCCGTACATCTAATACCATTCTAACCTGGCACAGTGACCACTTCATCAGAACGGAAGCAGATCAGGAAAACCAGAGCTGGGCATATATGGAGGAAGTGACTTGTGTAAAAGTGCAGATGGAACTAAAAGGATCTTCCATTTGTTGTGATTCAGTTTCTGAAATATGTACTCTTCTAAAGGTATGACTTGTACCCAAAACCAAGTCCATAATTTCTTTCATAGTAAGGTAATCTAAGCTAGTGGGGAAAGGCTCTTAGACTAAAAGCCTCACTCAGAAAAGCTGTAATTCCTTTTAAACAGTTTCTTCAGGAAAGGCCCTTAAGGACCAGTTCTGATTTAGCATATTCGGTGAGTGTCTTGAAGTATCATAAATTCTTTAAGTATCATTAAAGGAATGGATTCATTTCATTTATTAAGGTTTTCAGTTTTATAGGCTTGATACCTCTTTACCAGCAGCATATCATCATACCCATTACCGGTTGCCTGAATAAACATCACAGTTAAAAAGAGCTGTGTGAATGAATAATGTACAAAGATGCTTTGCACTCATATGTGCTGGAGAGTTTTCCACTGAACAAGCTCAGTGTAAGAAATGAGATGAAAAGGGCTCTGTGTACATGAAACACACAGCTGCTACGGAGATGTGAGCATATCAATGCTCTCTTTTCGCTGGCTATTAGTGGTACCTAATACTGTAATGTGAGGTACCACTTGCTGCTTGAAGGAGCTGCTTTTGGATGAGACTTTTGTTTGAGGTAATAAATTTTCCTTCTTCTTTCATCTTCTGTGCACATGCCTAGTCCTGGGATTTATTTTTCCGAAATGCTAATGCTGGTCAAGCGTATGATCCCCATCTACCAGATCAAGTGGAAAGAAAGGCATCATTTCTTCAGAGCCATGGCCTGGCCCAGACACCGGGTAAAGCTGAAAAGCTTGTTGAAGATCACCTTGCTGTGCAGTCTTTGATAAGAGCATACCAAGTAAGTGTACTTTGGGGTAGGTGTGGGAGGGCCTCTCTTTTGCAAACAACCTTTTTCTTCCTTTTAATGTTCTTGTTTGTCTTCTGGTCTTAACTCTTGCCTGTTGACTTGCTTATAATCCAAAATGTCTTGAACTAGACAGTCTTTTCTTCCCTACCCAGTGTCTGAACACTGAGGTACTGGATTCAGGCTGGGATGCTCCTCTGGCTTAGCAAACTCAGGATTCAGATTACCCACAGCCCTGATGCTGGTCATCTGACTTAACCTGGAAGCTCTGTATGGAGATAGTAATTTCTGAAAGGGAACACAAATCTATTGGGTTTTGCCTGTTTACCAGGAGCAGGAGCCAAACATGTCAAAGCTTAGCCTTGAATATTCTTTTGGCTCACTTGACTGTATTAAGATGTGTGTGTATGTGTGTCTGATTCAGTAAGTTACTTGACCAAATTGGAAAACTAAGTTATCTGAAATAGTTTTGCTTCATGTGAAAGGAGTTGTCCTGGATATACTGGTACTAATGAATCTCCTGATGTGTGCAGTGAAATAAGAACTTTTCCCTGTCTTCAACAGCAACCTTTTCCATCATCCAAGTCTGTCTTCACCTCTCAAAAGTTTGTATTACAGTTCTAAATGTTACTACCTTTCTTTAAGAAAGTAGGAGATGTGCTTGCCTTCTCATACATGTAGTGTGATTTTTGAGATTCTTGATTTGAGCTGGATTGTAGGTAAAAAGACAGAGGAGAAAAAAATGAATTAAGCAGAATTCGAACTTTGGGAGGCTGGTGGTACTGAGTTTGGGTCAGCTTTGAATTTCTTTGAGAGAGCTGTTCATCAAAGCTGACTTTGTTTCACAATCAGATTTTTTAACCTTTTTATTATATTAGAAAATTAAGTCTGATTTCCTTTTTTTCTCTAAAAGAAGGAGGGTTTTGGAAATAGCACAGTGGTTTTGGTTAGATGTTTTCTAAATGTAAAACCAGTTTAAACATTTTTATTTAGGCTTGTGTGTAATATCTGAATTTCAATTGGAGGCTTCAAAACAGCGTGAAACAAAAAAAACCCGCTAATCATGTACACGTGTTGAACAAAATATTCCAGTTAGATTTTTAATTTTTTTTTCTTTTTTTAAAATAAGCATGTACGTTCCCAAAAAGTTTGCTACAGTTTGACTTCGGCAGATCTGTTCTTCCCTGCACTAAGAATTTTAACTCTTTGTTTGCTCTCATCAGAGGAATAGGAGAGGAACTTTTTTTAAAAACTTTTTTTTCTGTACACATCGCATTGTCACCATTGATTCAGGTATGAACCATGTTAATCCAGCTGTTGGAGAGGTGTTGTAAGAGTAGAAAGGTTTGTGAATATAAAGAATATACAAAATCTGCTTAGAAATAGCTGTGTAGAAAACAAGCACTTCAGCCCATTCACTTTTGCTTGCAGTAAAAATTTGTTGAAGAATTAGAGAAAATTGGAGAATGTTAGGCTGCTTTGACACCATTTACTTGAAAATAGTTTAGAGATTGCCATTTGGTTTCCTG
>NW_009258219.1:999477-1018503 GCF_000687185.1 Egretta garzetta
TATAAATGGCAGGTATCCATGTGTCTGCGACAAACAATGAAAAGAGGATTACCTAAGGCAACCGTCTGTTTTTAAAAGGTATTTAATACCGTCTAAATTCTGTGTTGAAGGGGTACGATCAATTTGTGACTGTCCTTTGCCTGATAATGAAATGAAATGGAGAAGGATACAGAATTTTCATTTCTCAAACCTGTCAGTATTTTATGGTTTTTGTGGTAAACTGCTTTGTGGTCTGTTGAGCTGGCCTTCTGAAACACAGTTAATCTATTGCTTTTTCTAATGCAGAGCACTGGATGCACTGAAAGAAGGATTTCCAGTGAAATGTGTGTGCTTAACAAAAATAAGTCTAGATAAATGCAATTTCTTGAGTCTTTTATAACATAGGGTGGTGGTGGGTTTTTTGTATCTGTGTCTAGAAAACACGATTTTAAAGTCTAGTTTCAGGTAGTCTGTACTTGCATTTAGTCAAATTTATGCATGTATTTTCACAAGGTTGATCTCTGATTTTTGCAGTTGTTACTATTTTCTGTATCCAGTGAAAGAAGTGGAAGTTATTAAAAAATAACTTGATATTGAGGAAAATACTGTCATTTAGTTAAAGATCAAACTGCTCCTGGAGTGTAATATGGCACAGCGCTTTACTGATTTGCTCTTCTGGGTTTTGGTGTTCTTGCTAATCATCTTCCTCTTCCTACTAATACTGCACAGCAGATGTAGCTTAGGGAGGTGAATTCTTTCCTGTTGATGATGCTTGCGACAGAATTGTTTGCTTAGTTCCAGTCAGATAGACTTTGTGCCGCTGTAAACAATGAGGTGGCACAGATGTTGCCGTGGGCATCATTTGGCCTGTCAGAGTTTTATTACTGGTGATTCATGAGATGCAAAGAATCTCAGAGGCCAGGCTGAATTTACAGGGCTGGCGTTCTAAAAAAGATGCCGTATTTCTGTTGCTTATGAGTGGAAAGTGTTTTGTCATGAACTCTCCTGCAAATATAGAACATTTGAATATTGTTTTTACAAGTCACTTCTTGATGAACCATGCTTTAATCACACTCTATTACTGTGTGATGCAATTCATTATTAATATTGCAGTTTTGAATTTTTTTTTTCAGAGACAACTCGGATGCTAGTAGAGTGAATGAAAGTCTACCCCAAGGGATCTGAATTTGTCCTTAAAAAGAAAAATATTTAGGAGAAAATATTGATATATTAATCTAAAAAGCTTTTAATGAGCTAATTTGGTATATGAGAATCACACAGAGGAGACATTATATTAAAAAAAAATGGGTTTTATTATTGGCTCTATTGAATCAATTAGTTCTGTTGTGGTTTAACCCTGGCTGGGAACTAAGCACCATGCAGCTGCTTGCTCACTCCCCCCACAGTGGGATGGGGGAGAGAATCAGAAGAGCAAAAGTGAGAAAACTCATGGATTGAGATAAAGACAGGTCAATAGGTAAAGCAGAAGCCGCACACACCAGCAAAACAAAGCAAGGAATTCATTCACCACTTCCCATGGGCAGGCAGGTGCTCAGCCATCTCCAGGAAAGCGGGGCTCCATCACGCGTACTGGTGACTAGGGAAGACAAACGCCATCACTCCGAGTGTCCCCCCCCTTCCTTCCTTCTTCCCCCAGCTTATATACTTGGTATGATGTCATATGGTATGGAATAGCCCTTTGGTCAGTTGGGGTCACCTGTTCTGACTGCACCCCCTCCCAGCTCCTTGTGCATCTGGTAGAGCTGAGAAGTCCTTGGCCAGTCTAAGCACTACCCAGCAACAACTAAAACATCAGTGTGTTATCAACATTCTAAATCCAAAACACAGCACTATGCCAGCTACTAGGGAGAAAATTAACTCTGTCCCAGCAGAAACCAGGACAAGTTCTTTCTTCTGAAGCAATGTTTTATGTTAATACAAGGCACTAGTTTATAGCAACTTGTGGCGTGCATTAACACCAGTCATACTGATAACTAAAAGCTGGCTAAATTCCCCACTGAATTTGTGTTCTTTGGTGTCTTGAATGTCAATTTTATCATAGATGAAATTCCTGAAACTTCATGAATGAAAACAAATGCTATCTGATGTGGAGCGAAGCTCACAAAGAGTGGCCTCTTGACTTGCAATATAAACTTCTTCAGAACCAGTCTGTGTTCTAGCTCAGCAATGCTGTATTTTAGTATTCCGCAGATGCAGAAAGGGGGATTCAGGCAAAAATACAAAATGACTGAATTAGCAAATGATAGGATCTATCATAGTTTCTTAATTTTACCTAGAGATTGAGAGTACAGTCTTTAGTAGTTTTCTTTCCTTAGACTTCAGTGTAATTCCAGTTAAAATTGTATGTCTGACAAAATAAAGGTTATGTTCTAATGTGTATTCAGCAATTTTTATAGAGATTGTATACATATCCAGAGAGATAATGCTTATTTCCTGTTCTTATGGGAAAACTTGGGAAATACGACACTCTTGTGACAGTAGTAGTGTTTGCTTATTTGACTTCATGGCTGATATACATACTGTGGAGAGATATCAGTGACTTTTTCCCTTTGTCTGACTTCTGTTAGTGTGATTTCATTTTTCTCTCACTTTCCTCGTCTTTCAGATCCGTGGACATCATGTGGCTCAGCTGGATCCCCTTGGAATTCTGGATGCAGACTTGGATTCATTTGTTCCATCTGACTTAATCACTACAATCGATAAACTTGGTGCGTACACTGTATGCCTTGTTATTTGCAATGGTCATTTGTCTCTCTTGTCTCATTGGGCTGGGGTGATTTAATAAGACATTTCAGGGAAGCTTCTACCTTTTCTGCTTGCTGCTATCATGAAACAGTTTCTCTGAGCATCTGTAAGGAGGCTCAAATTTCAGGATGATGGAATTTCTACTCTGAGATCACAAGGTGAGGTTTCTGTGAATTCACCTTCTGATGAATGATGGTTATAAACACTTCATAAAACCCCCAAATCTTATAGTTTTGAACCACAACAGAAATTAATACTGATCCATACATTCGGCCAAGATTCTGGTAATCTAAATTGCTTTTATACCATTATGCTTGATACTTGTTTTGACTGGGGACATCTGAATGCTAGTCATTAGGAAAAACAAGCAATAAACAAAATGCTGGATAAAGGAACTTAGGGTAAATTTCATACCAAATTTGGATTCTAGCCTCTGATACTTTTTCCTGCTAAAAGAAGTCTGTTTGAAGTTATCAGAAGAAAACACAGGAAGTGTAGAATTCTTGACCTGTGTATATAATCCAGTCTTTTTAGTTTACTCTGGCAGAGAGTAATACACTAGGGTTTGCTTTTGCAAAGGTTGTTCTGGTTGCTAAGAGGGTAAGTCGTTGAGAAATTGCACTGATCAATTTCTTTGCTCCTCTCTGCTTGAACAAAAAAAACATCTGATTGATTTTTCTCTACTCTTCAATCTACCTGGTATGTTTAAAGGTGGTTTTCTACTTGATAAAGACACCGAATCAATTTTTCTTGAGAAGTAGGGAAGCTTTTTGGACCAGACTTAAAACCTAGTGCAAGTAGTGGATAAAACACGTTCTGCTTAATTTTACTGTAAGTATATCTACTGCCTCTTTGCTGTCTTTCCTATTCGAAAGAAGCAGTTCTGACCCTTGATCATATAAAGGCAGTAGAGTGCTTCACACTGTAAATAGAGAGGTGCTTACACAAATCAGGTGTTCTCTTTGAAGTTTGTCAGCTTTAATTAAGTATCTTCTAGAAAATACATTAGACATTTACCGAGTAAATATAATTTATTTGGAGCATGAATGATTGCTAGCACATTACTACAAATCTCTTTAAACTCCACAGATAGGTTAGTACAGAGTGTGGTGATGGGTCAGAAGGCATCATACCAAAGCCCTCACAAGCATAGGAAAAATATGCTAGACCTCTGAATGAGATGGGGGGATGTGTCTGAGAGTGTAACTGAGGTGATATTTCAGTTTTATGAGGGGAAACAAAATTTCTAACCTAGTCTTGGCACAGCAAAAAAGGGGAGGATCTCAAATGTTGCCTATCCTTGAATGTTCCAGGCAGGAAACTTATGAATGGTCTCTGGTAGTACAGAAAGTATCTTCGTGTTTGATTTTTCTGTGCATTTTCTTTGTCCCATCTCCTGCTTTCTTTTTGGAGAAACCTCCTGGTAGGAAGTTTCTTCTGGGAGTTGCTTCTGAAAATGCGTCTAGTTACAGGTGTACCTTCTGCACAATTCAAGTTACAGAATTGCTTTCAGGAACTCTTGGTTTTCACTGAGGTTGTATCTCTTTAAACATGAGGTGATGCTTCAGTAAATATGCGGTGCTGCAGTACAAAGCACAGATGTTCTGTGTGTGCCCAGATCACTCCTGTACGTGTTCTGGTTTTTGCATGACAGAACATGAAGAGCCTGTGAAGTCTGAGAGAAAGTAGCAGTTAGTACTGCTTTGTTTCAAATGACACTAAGGCTCCTGTTATTCCCTGTGTCCCTCCCCCTCCCCCCTTTTTTTTTTTTTTTTTTTTCCTCCTTAGCATTAGAGAAAACCAGAATTAATTTGGTGCTGGAAAAAACCTATTATGGTACCAAAAAGGAGAAATAGTGGCACACAAACACTTTTTTTGTCACTCCAGATTTGACATTTTAATATATTATTAAAATTATTGTTAAAACCAAAATTAATATTTTTAAATATATTATTTTTAAAACACAGAATGTGTTATTACTGGCAGTGCTGTATAGTAAAAGTGGTGGCAAAGCAGTCCTATGGTCTGACTTCAACTCTAAATGATCTAAATTTCATCTTTAAATTGCTTCTTCGCTTTCATCTTCAGAAAATTCGTTTAACGAGGAACATGGAGCACTATTCTGTATTGATTTAAGAGTTATGTGCAGGCTGTCATATCAGTGTTAAAGTGGATGCCTGCAGCTTTATCCGGAACAGAGATAAAGAGTTCAAAATTAAAAATATAGAAGCTACTTTTATTTTTAAAAATATTTTTACATGTACAAACACACATATTATGTATTATTTGAATGTATATATACGTTCTATAACTGGTCTGTGTATTATAGTTTTATATGTTTGTTTCTTACAATTGTAAGAAGCTATTTGTCCTTTCTTCATTTATCAGGTCTAGACTAAACTTCATCACAGAAAACCTTTAGCTTGTATTGATAGTAGTCTTTCAATCTTGTCTGTTTTGTATTTTGGCTTTAAAACTGTATAATAGTTAAGTTAAATATTTTCTTAAACCACATTCTCAGCCAGAACAGTTTAGATATGTCTAAATCAAGATGGGACAATATTCTTAAACAAGCCCTTGTTTTAGCTGGGGGCGGGGGGGGGCATGTAAGAGTAAATCTGTTTTATAAAGGATCATCAATTAGGAAATAGAGCAGTACAGGTAATTACATGGCTGTTTGAACCTAACTTCCCTATAAAGAGGGTGAATAAGAGGTAACTTGGAAGTTCTACCAGTGTTGGCACAGCATTACATTGGACATGTTCTGTATTTTCTCTTAGTCTATCTATTAATGTTGTATAAATTAATCTAGTACACTTCCAACCAACTGGTTCTGTCTGTGAAGAGTGGTTCTTCTTGGTTTTGTTGCTTGTGATAGAGCAAGGGAGATACCTCGATCAATACAGTTAGTTATTTTACTAAACAGTGAAGTGCAAGATATAATATGGAGAATTGATGGCATATATGCTAATATGCTAAAATATGAAAAGGTTTGGGTGATTTTGATTTCGGTTGTTAAATCTGAGCATTTAAGAAAGAATGGTTGGGTACTTCTAATCAAACAATAGCTATTTAATTAAAATATTTCTTTTTAAAATCCAGACTAAAATGCATTGTCCTAATGGATGGCTTCAAAATATTCATACTTCCAATTTTTAGTCCAGTACCACCTTTCTTAATATTGCTGTATTAAACTGAATTTGTGGTGGTTTGAAAAACAATGCTGGTTTCCTTTTTTTTTTCTCCTGCCCTGCTTCGCGCAAATTGATAATGTACCTATTTGTAGGGTTTTATGGTTTGCATGAATCAGATTTGGACAAAGTCTTTCAGCTGCCTACAACCACCTTCATAGGAGGAAATGAGAACAGTCTTTCTTTACGAGAGATCATCAAACGGCTGGAGGTCAGTGGCACCTTTTTGACTCGTGATTGTTTTCATCCAAACAGAAGTGAACTTCTTCCAGTTGTCATTCACAAAAAAGTTTCCGTTTGTCAATTATTAATAGAGCATGTAAAGAATTCAAATGACATTAAAAATAACCCTTACACTGTTTCTAGAGATCGCAGCACCATTAGTGTCATTGCCTGGATATCTGAAATACATAGATAAGGATGAGTACAAAAGCGATGAATATGGTAGAGTACGAATTTGGGACCTAGTTCTGTAAGGAGCTGATGTTGTTTAAAAGGAGCAGAGCCTTTAGAACTTGTCTTTTAAGTGTCCTGCCACAGATAAAACACCTTTTCATACAGTGTTGAGGATGTGCAGAGGTTGCTCTCAGAGCCCTAGCTTTAGTGAGAATTTTACCTGAGTAAAAATATGAGGGTTGGGTACCAAATTCATGAAAGGCCAGCTGTAGCTTGTAGATAGTGATGGTCCTTGTTTTCCATCCCAAATCCTTTTTTCTAGGGTTTCATTATCTGACAGGTGATGTGGTTATGCCATGTGCAGTCATCAAAACTAAAATAAAGCAAAAACAATTTAAAGGAATAAATAGAACTAGAGGGGAACTCCAAATAGCAAGACAGCAAGTAGGAATGGTAATGAACTTGTGAACTACTGAGTTAGTAAGTATTGGATATTCCCGATCGTGCTTTTTCCAGGATTTTGGAGTACTGAAGTTGTAGAGACTTCTGTTGCACGATAAAGAAATCCATTGGAGTAAAAAGGGCTAGGAATGAGGAAATATTTTAAAGGATGAAATACGGAAATAAGTTGCAAGAATGTAGAAATAAAAATAAAATAATTACTGAGCATATAAAAGTTCATGGCTTTGACCTCTTGCAAGTGTGAGAGAATGTGTAACTTACGTGCTTGACTATTACATCTGCTTACCTGAAGCATGGTAGGTTGTTAAGTCACTACACCTCTGTTGTGCATCTGAGGCTTATATTTGTTTTTTGGTTTTAGCACTTCTAGCATGTCTGTGCAGCAATTTTCAAGAGATAATCCTTAAAATTGTAATGTGCAAATCAACATCAATAGCAAAATCCAAAAGCCTCAAGGAACTGATTTGTGTTAAGAGAGAAATAACCCTCTGGTTTCTCTTTTCTTTCCAGAGCTTTGGATTTATTTTTTTTATTGAAGTTAACATTAAATTCCCTTTTAGAGGCACTAGAGAGCACATACCACAGAGTGGTTTTATCTCAAATTAAACTCACAATAGGTCTTAATTCTGTTGACTTGTATTTTGGACATTTTTCTGGTGAAATAGTCTTTTTAAGGTGAGAAAAAAAAATTTAAAAAAGCAACAAGAGAGAAAATTTCTGAAGTGTCTTTGCGTTTTTCTCTGTCCTTTCTCTGCTCTCAGCTGCTTGGATTCTTTTTCAGATTTCCAGCCTTTTGAGACTTGACAGTTACCAGATAATTTGCATGAGGCTTCATAGCTGTCTTCTCATTGTCTTTATTGCTTGATTTCAGGTGACATTTAAAAAAGACAGGGTAAATTTTGATAAATGACTTGAAATCTCTGCTGGTGCATCTGAAGAAAAGACTCTATTATGCCTGTAAGAACAGTAGTGAGTTAGGTGAAATATGCCAGTCAATTTAAGGCGGGTTTATTGGCCTACTTTGGATATATTGCCAAATGAGATTCTTCCAGATTCAAAATTTTGAAATGTTACTTTGTAGAGAAAGCTTTCTGGCACAAAACTAGATTCAATGAAATAATTTGTTCACTTATAGGATTACTGTGGGGAAGATATAGTGGAAGAGGAAGAAGACAAGATAGCTTTCAGAAGAGTAATGTCTACAGAAAATATAATTTAAAAAATGTATTTGTTTCTTTGTGGCCCATTAACTCCTAAAACTTCTGTGTTGGTGTTTTCACATCCTAGAATACCTACTGCCAACATATTGGCTTGGAGTTTATGTTTATCAATGATGTGGAGCAGTGCCAGTGGATCCGGCAGAAGTTTGAGACACCAGGAGTTATGAAGTTTACTAATGAGGAAAAAAGGACTTTGTTGGCAAGGCTGGTGCGCTCAATGAGGTATACTGGGGTGGTGCTGGGACATTGCTCTGTGGCTGGTGGGTGTAAGCTTGTATGGACTGGAAATGGCTGAGGTGGAGGTGAAGAGTCTAAGTGGTATCTGGAGTACAGGTGGGTGTAGTTAACCTGGCTGTGATATCAAAGAGTCTGGAGTACAGGTGGGTGTAGTTAACCTGGCTGTGATATCAAAGAGTGCTGTGAGGTATGTCGAGGTCTGTGTAGTGATTTTTAGTATTCTATTTTCTTAAAAGGCAGGTTGTATTCTGTAATGCTTGTGCAGCCATTAGTGGCATATGTGGCAGTGTCTTCATTGGCTTGCGGAGATAAACTGGGAAAAAATTGTTTCAACAGACTAGCAATATGCATCTGTGTTAAAGATTCATAACTGTTTCAGAAACTACATGTCAGAACACCATCAGATACTGATCTTCTGCTATATTGTGCATCTTTGTAGTAGCACATGATCTAAGGAAGCCATCCTAGCAGTCAGCTCAAGTAGAATTTCTGTATGGGTGAAATGTTGACACGAGCATTGTTTGACTCGGGATGCTAACAGTCTCTTTGGAAGCCTGTGCCAAGAGGGGACTAGATTTGAGAGGCATAATGGGATTTCAAGTCCTGTTTTTTGCCCTTTTCCTTTTGAGGTATGCCAAGCTGTGCTGTACGGTTGTATGACATGGCAGCAGGATTTTTGGTCTCTGCAGTATATGAAACCATTGCTTATTGATTGCTCCCGTTGTGGCTATCTGTATGGAAATACTGTGATCCCAGAGACTAAATTACCCTTTGACCCTTAGAACAAGACTGCCTTCTCAGGCACAAGATTTATTACAGTTCTTACAGTCTGAAACAGTTTGCATATCCTTTGATAAACACAAGAGTTACAGATTTATAAAGACATGTTTTTTGATTAAGCTTCTGTGTTGAAAAACTTAAAAACGAAGGGCTCAGTGGAGATGTTGGAAGATATTTTTGGCAGTTTTTGTTTGCCAATATTACAGCAAGGTTGTTTGGTTAAAAGTTTCATTTAAACAGAAATAAAAAAGTTGCTTAATGGTCAAATGAATATTGCACTTGAGTAACTTTGTTTAACAAGCCCACAGTGTGAACTATTTCCATTTATCTTGAGACAAGAATTTGTGCTTTTATTCCTGCCTGTCTAAGCTGTGGAAAGATCTGGGATTTCTGGTAGCATGAAGGAGCCAAATGTTCATCTTCTGCCAAGTTAATTGTCTGCTGAAAATGGAAGAAAAAAGTTATACATAAATTTCTATTCAGCTATCTCTAGCGTGGCTTTTTTTTGGTCTGAAAATGATCAAGAAAAAAGTCTGGTTTTGAGGAAAACTGGTTGTGCTCTTGAGATTTGTGGCTTTGTAAAGCAGATAGTCATCATTTTGCTCAAGAATACCATTTTCAGAAATGTTCATTCCAGGTACTACATACTTCAGGTGCTTGAAATTGAATTTTAAAGTAGGATTTTTCATCCTTTGTGGTGTTCACTGATAGGTTATTGAACAAAAGGTCATTTTAAAATCTTCCTCCTGTAAAATACTCGTAGCATATCTTTTAGCTACTTTGTATGTGCATTCATGGATCAAGCATTTCTAGATTATCCCTTCTGGGAGTTAACCATCTTTCGTAAGACTTGCTCCTCATTGGGTACTGAACACGGGCAGTGACAGCGGATGAGCTGCCAGCCCTCGTGAACTCACAGTGGCATATGGGGGGATTTGCAAGATGTGACTGTGAAACATTGTAGTTCTGCACGCTTAGTGACAGTTTGCCTCAAATAATGAACTTTCTGCTTGTCCAATACTGGCTTAACTTGCAGATGCAAAGAGGAGAAAAACAGCGTGTACAACCACCACTTTGATTTGTCCTGGGGGACTTGCTGTTCACATGGGACTCCACTTTCAGTTTATGTAAACTGGCATAGCCCCGCTGACTTCCCTGAGGAATTCTGGCAGCATAGCTCAGCTGAGGATCTGGCTTGTTGCTTAGATGCCTGAATTGTAAGGGTATTGATGGGTGAGCTAAGGAGAGTCTTTTGACAACTCTGCATTTCACTGCTTTTAGGACTTCAATCTAGAGGTAAATGTCAGCATTCTAAGTGAGGAATAAGCTGAGTATTAATGGATTATGGCAGTGTTATGAGTCAAGGCATTGCACAGATGATGTAACTAATACAGTTATTTTAATGAAGATGTATTTTCTTTTGCCTTTTGTATGTCCAAGCTTTACAGCATATAATCCTTTCAGCGTTTGTTAAAAGGTACTTTTTAACCACTCTTACTGCCTCTGGCCCAAATGCATTAAAGAATAAAGACCATAGAGCTGTCAAGGATTGACATCTTTCTCCTGCTGCAGCTGCGGCAGAGATACCAGTGTCCTAGTTCTTGGCACGTTACCAACCGTTACATCACAGAGTCTGAGGAGCCCTGCCACTGAATAGGACCTGTGAAATAGGCATGCTTTCAGCTGTATTTCTGCAAGTTTTTAATCATTACTTCCAGAAAATACAGGTTGTCTGTTATGTCTTCTTCAATCCGTAGAAAAGACTTCTTTGCTGTTACTCTGCCTTCACAGTGGTCAGTATACATTTTGTATACGTGGGAAGGAACAGAGTTTAACTTGGTAACTGAATTTTGTCTGAGGTAGAGACTTTTCTTCCTGTCTGAATTGTTTCAAAGGCCTGGTAAATACTTCTCAGATGGAGGAGAAAGAAGACTTAATTCTCTCCTGTGTCTCCCTCCCTACATGTGACTTACTTCCAGAGGCCTAAAAACATGTGTTCACAGATGTGTTAAATCAGTGTAATGTAATTTTATTTGCTAAAAGTTGTTTGACAATAAGTATTTTCTACACTATCTTAATATAAACAATCTTTTTTTGGGGGGGGGGGGGTTTCTTTTGGGCAAAGATTTGAAGACTTCCTTGCTCGCAAATGGTCTTCCGAAAAGAGATTTGGTTTGGAAGGATGTGAAGTAATGATTCCCGCACTCAAGACCATCATTGATAAATCCAGTGAAATGGGAATTGAATATGTTATAATGGGGATGCCTCATAGGTAATGTCAATGGAACCACCCCCAACAAATGGGCTTATTATCTTAAGACAAGTTTTGGGTTCTAGAATTCTATTAATGAAGTTGATATTGCTAGGGTAGCAAGAGTCAGTCATAGCAAGTAATGGGAACATAAAACTGTAGCCAGTACCTGTCAGTGAGAGGCTAGAGGCTTCACGGGTAAATGCTAGTAGCAAAACTCTCTTCAGCGTGCTTTGAAGCTGCACGCAAATGTGGCAGCAGCCATGGTATCTACCCCACTGCATAGAGTCTAGAACTGAGAAAGCTTGGCGAGATAGCATCAACCTTACTTTTGCAGTCTGCCTTAATTATTAATGTTGTCATGTTAAAACTGGTAGATAGCTACAAAGTTCATTGCCCGTACTTGGATAATTAGGTATTATAAAATGTCTGTGGGAATTCATTGGAGGAACTTTGCAGTGGGAAGAGAAGGTAGAATGAAGGGGTTTGGGTTCAGAAGTTTGAAGTGAACTTCTTACTTGCAAATTTCTGACAGAGATGACTTCCTGATTTTATAAGTTTTATGCTGTTAACTCTGTTATTACCATTTTTGAGACATAACTATGTTTGGAATTTTCATAGAGGTAGGCTGAATGTATTGGCTAACGTAATCCGAAAAGAGCTGGAGCAGATCTTCTGTCAATTTGATCCCAAACTTGAAGCAGCTGATGAGGTAAGATGCTTCTTCAATAGATCTATATAGAGTCGTCAACATTCAAGGTAGCTTTTAGTAATTTTGGTCACGGTTATTATAAAAATAGCATTATCAGCTGCTGAAATGCATTGTCTTCTTTTCTAGTTTGAGGAATACGATTTGGTGAAATTTCTTAACAAATTTAAAGGCTATACTATAACTCTAACATGCAAAATGTCTTAGGAGTGACTGTAGGTTAGTAAGTTCCAGGTCATTTGACTGAGTTCGTAGTCTCTAAACATCTTTCTTTGTTTCTTATAAATTAAGTGAATATTCTGTAAATATTTATCCAATATTGGATAGTGACACTAAGATAATAAAATAGGAACAGTGTTCCAATTTGAAACTACGGTATCAAACCCATAGTGCATACTGATGTACAAATAGCTGGATGCATTTTTTCAGACTTAAGCACAAATTTTAGGTGTAACCCATCAGATGCAGCTGGTATGAATGACATTCCTTAATTGTGACTACATCTTGCATGCTAGGGATCTGGGGATGTAAAATATCATCTAGGAATGTACCATGAGAGGATCAACCGAGCAACAAACAAGAAAATCACTCTATCCCTGATGGCTAACCCTTCTCACTTGGAAGCAGTTGATCCTGTTGTGCAAGGGAAGACAAAAGCTGAACAGTTTTATCGAGGGGATACCGCAGGGAAAAAGGTAAAGGGTTTTTTTTTTTAATATAGTAACTCTCATTGGTAGTTTTTCATATTATTTTTAATAAAAATAGTTTACCAGTGGTTTTATATCACAAAGTCTTCCTCAATTCCTCCTTCACAAAAGGGATATATCACCTGTTGAACTACATAAGGATTTTTGACATGGTACCTCAGGGGTAACTTCAGGAAATAGGCTTAAAACTTTGTTTCGTTTGCGAACTGAGCAAAGGCAGCAAAATGCTGACAAGTCTATGTTCTATTATAAAAATACAGTTCTGTTTTATAAGCACTACAGAAATAAGGAGCAAAGAAATCCTGCTGAGAAGCTTAAATTTTAGTTTTGCTTTCTAATTTATGTGTGGATATGTGTGTATAATCCTCCCTCTTAGGTTATGTCCATATTATTACATGGGGATGCTGCCTTTGCAGGACAAGGAGTGGTTTATGAGACGTTTCATCTTAGCGACCTCCCATCCTACACCACGAATGGCACTATTCACGTTGTGGTCAACAACCAGGTAACAAGTAGAGCATTTTCCAATCAATTCATCTGTGGAATAGTTGCCAGTGTATTTCTTTTTATTCTTGTTTGTTATTAGCAGGGTGCATTGTCCCCTCTGTTTATTAGAATGGTTAGGATGTTCCTGAAAATGATCCTAGTATCTAGCAACTCTGAGTGGATAATATTTTATCACCTACCTTTATTTCATTCAATTTATAATGCTTAATCGGATTAGGTTTGCTTTGTTTAAGGGAGCAAAAAGAAGCTAGCTAGCCAAAACGAAAGCTGATACTACTGCTGTGTAAATGACTATTAAATGGAAACCTCAAGTGTTCAAACGAAGTAGAGAGCGATGCCCACATTTTAATGGAAGTTTCTGGTGTTTTTAGATCGGCTTCACCACAGACCCCCGTATGGCCCGTTCATCTCCATATCCTACTGATGTCGCTCGTGTGGTCAATGCTCCCATTTTTCATGTGAATGCTGATGACCCTGAAGCAGTGATGTATGTGTGCAGTGTAGCTGCAGAATGGCGAAACACATTCAATAAAGATGTGGTGGTTGACTTGGTAAGTCTTAGTTTTCTTAACTTTTAATTCTGTGTATTATGTACAACTGTCGTGTTTTTCTGTGGCATAGAACACCCAGTCAAGAAACATATTTTGATTTTTAATGGCCTTTAGTTTCTTGATTTAAAAACCCCAAACAACTAACAGCCCCACAAGAATCCATAAATGTTTTTGTACCACAAACCTCCTAGAATCTCTGTAAAACCATGAAAGATTTAATTTTATGTTTTCCTCTTACTAGCAGAAACGATCTTTCCCTTTGTAGGTTTGTTACCGTAGGAGAGGGCACAATGAAATGGATGAACCAATGTTCACCCAGCCTCTAATGTACAAGCAGATCCACAAGCAGGTGCCAGTGCTGAAGAAGTACGCTGACAAACTGATTGCAGATGGGACTGTAACACTGCAGGAGTTTGAGGTACGTGTCAACGCAGCTACAGGGAACTTAAGCAGCTATCACTAGGAAGGTACAACTGTCACTGTATGCTGTCTGCTTAAAAACCTTCCTTCGATTACTGTGATAAGTCTTCACCCTTTGATGCTTTCCAATTCAATTTGGTGTGGATTTTCATGTAAAATAGGTAGTATTATTGTAACAAGAGGACTGAAAGTGCTGTGAAGTAATTAATAAATATTGCACAGAAAAATTTTTGCTTCAGTTCTGAGATTTGTAAAAGTGACCAGATGTGAATGTTGGAGATGGAGGCATTTGTCAGCTGTTCTTCCTCGTCTCTAGAATCTTGATTCAGCAGTAAGACAGTATTTGAATGCTCACAGGTATAACTGTAGCTTCATATTGATAATCTTGGCAGGCTTGCATCCAGCGATAATGCAATAAAATCAATTTAACCTTTTTATTTTCTTGCAATAATTCAATTAAGTTCTGAGATCATTTGAAATATTCCAGAAGGATGAAGTGTAGAGTCTGGTGCCTGTATTAAGCTGCTAAGGTCTTTACCTTCATCTTTTTCAAAGTGAATGTGTACAGTGCAGATGCAACAAAGGACCTTCTGGGAAGGTGTGGCTAACTACGTAGTGACACAGTATTGCAGATCAACAAAAAAGCAGTTTGTGTAGGTGCATTCTGTTATCTGCAAGAATGATCACAGCTCATGCAGAACTAACTATCCTGAATCATTGTGAAAGTGTGCCAGTGGTGGCATGGGCTTTGATGACTGGATTTAGGATCCTGGATGGATGTTTTGCTGCACAGACTGAGCTCGACACTGCTGTTAATTACTTTAAAGATTAGCTAGCTCAGTAACTTGAGTGTCGTTCTGGATTGAAACATATGTATTGTAGAGGCATTCTGCCTCTACAGAATATGGCTTTGTTTCTGTTGCCCTTGATAGGTGTGGCCAGCAGATTCTTAGCTAAACTCTCCTAGCCAGACTAGTTTTCTGGGAGGTTCTTTTCTACTCTTTAGTGGCTACTGCATCCTGAAGTTTGAGAGCTGGGTAATGCTGATCTTAGAAGTATGACTGTAAATTATATTTGGTACTTCAGTTCTGTCTCATTCTAGAGTACTGCTTGCAACTTCATCTCTTGGTACTCTCCTCTATAACATCTGTCCAATAAACTAAATAATTTATTTAGAGTAATGTGGGTAAGCATGTTTCTAGAAGGCAATTTGATCCTAGATAAAATGAAATTGTTTGTTTGCATAATTGTATCTAAATTTTCTTTTGGAGTTGAATAACTGTTTTTATTGTACTGAATGGTAGGTGTCATCTCTAAGATACAAATGTGTTAAGTTTATCCATTTTAAAAAGAAACTTTTTGTTCTACAGGAAGAAATTGCAAAGTATGATAGAATATGTGAAGAAGCATATACTAGATCGAAGGATAACAAGATTCTACATATCAAGCACTGGCTTGATTCACCTTGGCCTGGTAAGAAGTGTTCTTTCACTTACCCTAGTGTTAATTTTATTGTGCTTTTATTTTGAGTCCATATTCTAGGGCTATTAAATGTTTTTTATCAGACAGTGTTCCTTTAAAATAAAATATGTAATCTTTGGTTTGCCCCTGTTAATAGTAAATAAAACATTTTGTCAGATCAACTTGAAAGAGGTGCTTTTCTTAAAAAAACATGCAAAGTAAGGTGTGACTTTGAAAAAGACGTCTTTTCAGTTTAGCAGATAAGTGTTTTTTTCCTGTAATGCTAACTGTGAGGTGCCATGTGCCCTTTTTTGGCTGCCTGGCTGCCTCTGCCCACATAGTTGGACTTCACTGGGAGTGAAAGCAGAAACAAAACAGATCATTGTGTGCTTCTAAGATCAAATTTTGTTGTCATGAAGACAATCAAAATGATTGTGTCTCCCAGTGAAAGGTGAAGAACTACGTTTAGGCTGCTGCTTAGAATGTCTTTTAAGAGTTGTGAGGTTTTAAATGAATTGTAGATGGTGTAGATATCTCTTAATCAGTCCTTGAACTCCTCACCAAATCTTTTACTTCCAGGATTCTTTAATGTGGATGGAGAACCCAAGAGCATGTCTTGTCCTCCAACTGGCATTTCAGAAGACCTGCTGCATCACATTGGCAATGTAGCTAGTTCAGTGCCAGTCAAAGACTTTAAAATACACGCAGGTCAGCTGGAGTCTTTGTTTCTCCTAGTGGCTACGTTTCTTGCTCAGATTTTATATTTCTGCACACAAGTTGCTGTTGGGCCATTTCCCAAAGAGGAGAATGCCTGTGACTTTTAACTCTTCCACCCTCTGGGCAAGGAGAATGTGACAGTTAAGGACCTGCTGCTTGTTCTCAGCTAAATGTTCTTTCCATACCATGCCACTTCTGTTCTGTACCCCATGAAAATAGATTTTCCTCTGAGGGAGGTAAATGTCTCTTTGTAACATTAAGTTAATACCTTCTTTCATTCAAGTCCCTGTGGAAAATGCTTGCCTCTGTGCAGCACATTTGTGGGACTTACTGGGAAGTAAGGCACCCATCTCAGAAAGCACTCTTAATGGGGTTTTTGATGCTAAAACCAGTGGTAATTTGAGGTCCACTTAAGACACTTTTCTTGTAGTTAGATAACTTTCTACTCAGGAATATAGCTTGGTCTTTTCAGACCTGGCAACACTGCTGATATACTATGAGCCTAACTTTAGTACAGCTGAATGCATTCTGTGTAGGCAAATTCAGACACAGTTTTTCTTTCAACTTATTATTTAGCATTGATGACAGCACAAATTAGCATTTTCTCAGAGTCTTAGCTTTTGATCTGAAGAGATTCAATTGTGAATTTGGCGTCTATTACAGTAAGACGTTAAATGTGCCTGTCCCACTGGGGAATGCTTGGCACTGCGTCAAAGTTCTGAGTTCATTCTTTTACTCCTTGGTCAGGTTGAAGTCTAGCAGCTCTACAGGGAGCAATAAGATGTTCATTCCACGGGGAAACGTGGAGACACTTTGTTTAGGGATCTTCTTTCTTTTGTTGGCTGGTAGGGAATGTACTTAGGATCAGGAGAAAGAGTTGGGTTTTTTTTTCTGGATAAACTCTCTATCTAATCTTTCTTCTCCAGAGTCATCCATCAAGGAATAGAGTATGTCTGCTGTACGTGTTCTGTGTGTTTATGTTCCTTTGGGACAGTTAAACACTGTTACAAGTAATGATGATAGGGCATTCCCAATTATCAACTGCAAGCTTTTTGAGCAGATACAACTAACAGATGAACCTTGAAACTCTTCCACGCATTTGTGCACTTTGTTGTGACACAGATAAATTTGAAATTAGAGTAATCCAATAAAATGTAATATTAGACATTCTAATTAAAAAGTTAAGACAGTCCCTCATTAGTAACTTGATTAACCTTTGACGCTAAGTAACATTTGCTAGTATGTAAGATAGACTTATGGTTCAAAGCAAACTTTGGTCTGCTAGATTTTTTTATGCAGCTTAAAAGGCCATGAAAGAGTAAATTATGGGAGAATTAGAAGGGGAAGAGCACCTTTGAAGTATTCTGTCCTTCCAGTAGAATGAAACAGCTTAATATCTCAGTCTTTCAACAAACAGTTGGAAGATTATTTAGGTTTTCAAATGTTTCATATATTCTAAAGTGAATATTTTCAAGGTTTTTTTACTTAAAATGCAATAATTTTGATGAGAGAATAGTTTATGTGGAAAGAAAGCATGGCAATTTTTGTAAGAATAGGTAAAGTGACAAAGGGAAGTATTGGAAAATAACAAATAGGATAGCTTGCCAAAAGCATCAGTGCAGATGTGAAAATAAGATGGTGTCAAGTGACACTGAATACACTAGGTTTATAGGCTCAAAGCTGGAAACACCCATGTGCAGCTTAGAAGTTTTATTTCCTTTAAAAGCCACAGTGTTGAAACTTGTGTTTTGGCTTACCAAGTTATAAAATCTTCATTGTAAAAAAGCAACTTTTGATTACCAACTGAAAATCTGTTGGCAGCTGCTACAATTTCCTATTTATATGATATTCATAGTATTGATTAATCCATCCTGATTCTCTTTGTAACATCTCCAGAAGTCCAGTAAGACAAATGCCAAGAAAAAATGAGAGAGAAAGAGGCAAGACATGAACCCGATAGTTGATATTTTCAGTCTCTTATAAAACAGCACTTGGTGTTAGAGATGTGAAAATAAATCTTTAAGAAGTATTTCACCATGAGTCTTTTTAATTGTACACAGTAGTTTCTGACGCAGCCAATCTTATTTTCTTCTTCTAAAGCAAGGTATGAATGTTATGCAACCCTTTCCCTGGGAAACAAGTTATTATACTTTGCTAGCAGTTCAGTTCTAGAAGAACGCTTTGTAGACCCTATTAGGATCTGTGTTTAACCTAGCCAGTGGGGAGGGAAGATGGTGAATGTAATGTGAACATAAAATATCTCTGAAGTAGGTCCATTGATTTCTGATCTTTATTCCAATGTAGGACTCTCTCGGATTTTGAGAGCCCGCTTGGAAATGACCAAGAACAGGGTTGTTGACTGGGCCTTAGCGGAATACATGGCTTTTGGCTCTTTTCTGAAAGAAGGGATCCATGTCCGACTAAGTGGACAGGATGTGGAGAGGGGTACTTTTAGGTGAGTACTGAGATAACTGTTAAATGCAGTCCCATACTTAAAGAAACATCTTAACATTTTTTAAACTATATGGTCTTCTACAGGGAAGGAGAAGTTGATGCTATTCAGCATCAGATTCTGGCAGTCAATAACCAAATCTCCTATGTCTCTGTAAGCAGCATTTTAAAGAATCGTCTGTAAGGCAGAGCACATGTCCTTAGATACTTTCTTCCTTCTC